>NW_004955521.1:1067195-1082229 GCF_000276665.1 Chinchilla lanigera
TGGAGAAGAATGTGTATTCTGGTGTTGTGAGGTGGAACACTCTGTAGATACCTACTAAGTCCCATTGTTCAAAGGTTGGGTTCAGCTCTGATATTTCTTTGTTGATTTTTTTTGGTCTCAGTCTGTTTGTGACACTGGACTATCAAGGTCACCCATTACAATTGTACTAGTGCTTATTGGATTTTTCATGTCCATTAATGTTTGTTTTGTGTAAGTGGGTGCTCTAGTATTAGGTGCATATATATTTACAATTGTTATCTCTTCCTCTTGGATTGTTCCCTTGACAAGTACATAGTGACCTTATTTGTATTTAGTGACCAGCCTTGGCTAGAAATACACTTTGTCACAAATAGAAGAGCTATCCCCTGCTTTTTTTCTGGGTTCCTGTTGCATGAAGTATTGTTTTCCATCTTTTGACTTTCAGTCTATGAATTTCTTTTTGAATGCAGCATATTGTTGGATTTTACTTGTTGATCCGTTCTGCCAGTCTGTTTCTTTTGATTGGTGAATTGAGACCATTTATATTGTTGGTTATAACTGATATATATTGACTTATTCTTATAGTGTTATTTTCCTATTGTTGGTCTCTCCCCTGCTTTCACTCTGTGTGATTGCTTGCCTTGCATGATGGATTTATTCTTTGGGGATCATGGAGTTGTAGTCCTCCTTATCTCTTTCTAGAATGTCCTCCAGAATACTTCGGAGTGCTGATTTGATGATCATGAATTTCTTCAAGTGGAAGTATCTTATTTCTCCATCAATTTTAAAAGATAATTTTGTGAGATACATCATTTGGGTTGGAGGTTGTTTTCTTTTAGGCTTGAAATACTTCACTCCAAGTATCCTTCACTTAAGTGTTTATGTTGAGAAGTGTGCTGTGATTCTGATGGTCTTTCTTTTATAGTTGATTTCCTTCTTTTCTGTAGCAGTCATTAATGTTATATTCTTGTGTTAAATTTCTGGAATCTTAACTATTATATGTGTTTTTTTTCTGATCATAGCTAATTGGAATTCTCTATGCCTCACTTACTGTATGTCAAATTCTTTTGCTATGCTTGGGAAGTTTTCTGCCATTACTTCTGGAAACAGGTTTTTTAATGTCCTTTGTGCTGTCTCCCGGTTTTTTTAAAATTGATTCTGATCAATCTTATGCTATTCTCCCTTTTATTATCTAGCAGATTGGATTGATTTTTCATGGTCCCTTGCTATTTTTAAAAAGTCTTTCATTTAAAGATTGCTAACTGTAAACCTGTCTCCTAGGTCTGATATTTTCCCCTCACATTCATTGATTCTGCTGCATATACTTTCAGTACAATTTTTTTTTTCTGGAAATAGGGTCTTGCTTTGTAGATCAGTGTGAATTTCTGCTTATATAGCTAGCCCATGCTGGCCTCAAACTCATGACAATCCTCCTGCCTGAGCCTTCCAAGTGCTGGAATTACAGATATGTGTCGCGATGCCTGGCTTCAATAAAATTTTTTATCCTCTGGATATCTGTTTGACTGTTTGAAGGTATCCAGTTTTTTCCTATGTTGGGCATTCATGGTCTCCCATCACTTTCCTAAGATTGTCTTTTTTTTAAAAATCTGTATCTACTCTAGATTCACTAGCTATGTCCTTCTTTATGGTTATCATCTCCTTAGTTTTGTGTGAAATTTTTTGGATTTATTGTATTCTAGAGCCTCATTCATCTGGTTTGTTACTTCCACTGCACCTATTTTAGGAAGTTCAGCTGGGTGGCTTTTTTGATTTCTCCCACACAAATGCACCCTGGATTTGCTTTAGGCAAGCTGGAGTTCTAAGGTTACATCTTGCTTCCATGTCTTCTCATTTTCTGTTTTTTAAAATTTGTTTTCTGCCTTGATGCTTGTAAATTGCTTATGTAAGTAACTTTATTACTCTTATCAAGACTTCCTTAGGAAATGCCTACTTTTCAGAGATAATGTCTAGGGGTAGCTGGCTTTTGACTTTTGAGTCTGTCCCAAGATCCTACCTCTCCAATTTATTAGCATTTGGTCCAGCTCCCAGTTCTTTGGTGCTGGACTGTGGTATTGTTTATAAACTCTAGATGACTCTGGTATTGGCATACAAAGAAGAACAGCTGATCACAACCACTATGTCACCTTGGCTAAAGTAGTATAACCTGTAATAACGATAGCATGAAGCACAGTCTACAGATGACAGACTGTGGTAACTGTTAATTTGCCCCTTTAACCATAGGTATAAGACTTATATTTATATAATGAAATCTAAAACAAATCAGAAAATTCTACATAGTAAATTTCCCCTTAGTAGACTGCTTGTACCCTCAAGGGAGAAAATTTTAAAATGATAGGAGGAAAAATAGAGAAATAAAAGAAGAGAAAGAGATTAGAAGGAAGGCTGATGGACATTGGAAGATTACTCAGGCTTTGGGAAACTGGTGAAGAAGACAAGAGAGAAAGAAAAAACAAAAAGCAAGAACAAGTACTAAGCCAAACAGAAAAACCAGAAACAGTGCTCGTACTCCTGAAAACACTAAAACAATCAAGAAAAAAACAAAGACAAAGAAAAGTAAAAGAGATTGCCTGTGGTGATCTTCCGGGGTGTTCAGTGTAGTGGTAGTGTCTAATTCAGAGTGTGTCTCCGCTATCACTAATAGAGAAAGGAGCCAGACAGAGCCCAGCTCCCTGCTGGATTCCCAGCAGGCCTGCGTAGGACTAGGGCAGGGTGCTAGGTAATCCAACCAGCCTGTGATAGGCATAAGGCTGGGTGTGGATTCTGTTGCTTTCAACTGCACAAGGCTTCAGGCCAATCCTGGCCCCTGGTTGCGGGATTGGGGCCTGAGTTGTTCAGCCTACAACATACTGGGTGTCTCTTGCCAGCCTGAGCTCATCTCCCTGACCCTGACGTCTCCCGCAGTTGTGCCTCATCCAGTCACTGAGAGTGTTGAGCAGAAGCCAACCCACAGCTGCTGAGTCCTGGGTTCAGTTGGCCCCTCCCTAAAATGATGCCTGGCTAAGCACCCTCTCCAGGAGATGCTTGGACTGGAGTCAGCCACCAGCTGTTGTAGTTCATGGCATCCACTGTTTGGTTCTATGGTGCCTTTCTCTGTGAGGCCTCTGGTGTCACCCGCCCTCATGTCTCTAGATTCGAGCCTCCTCTCTCACGCTGGGATTCAGGGAGAAAGTTCAGCTTGCTCCCTCCTTTTTCTGTGTTGAGGTCCATCTCCTCACTTTTCCTGTGGCTTCAATTCTACCTTCAGATCCTTCCTGCGTCCCAGAGATCCACCTTCCTCCTCATTTTCTTCCCCGAGTTGTTATATTCCAGTGTCTAGATTCCAAACCTCAGAGAGGCTGATGTGCTATTTACTGTTCCACCATCTTCCTGGAAGTGACTGTCTTGCACTTTTTGAAGTCCAAACTCCAAAGTGCGTTTCACTTCACTAAACCAAGGTGATCAGTGGGCAGCCGCAGCACACAATCCATTCTGGCTTCTACAGGCTGCCTGCGCTTGTGACCCCTCCTCTGTCACCAGGGCCAGCTGTAGGGTCTTCTCACTGTGACCCTCCGTCCTCCCTCTTGTAAGGATCTTTGTGTTGGCCTTGAGCCTGCCAGTAATCTTCCTATTTCAAGATCACTGATTTAGCCAAATCAATAAAATTTATTTTGCCATATAAACATTTGCAGGTTTAGGGTTTGGTCATCTTTGGTGGAAGATCATTCTGCCTACCTCAAGCAGCTCTTTATTTATATTATTCCTTAAAAGTGTTGTCCAAAAAGATTTAGCTAAAAACCAGCATTCAGTATTCATGAATAGAATTTGAACCTGATTGTCAGGAATGCTGAAGAGAGTGACCTCTGTGTTTCTTAGTTCATTCTATTATAGAATTTTCAAGAACCTCTCCAAATGCTGATATGCGATTTCTACAGTTATAAACCATTATATTTTTAAGGTTTTAAAAAAAATGTAGAAAGAATTCTGATCAGAAAAACACTTTAAACAAAATTTTGTTGTCTTGATTTTTATAAAATAAATCGAATTTTACACTGTTACATTTTATAAACCTCATTTACTAGACTTAATTTTTCAGGGAAAATAATTTCAATCTGAAATATCAATGACAGTTTTCAAAGCACAAACCCCTGTTCCTGAAACCTGAACAGTGAGGACACCCAAGAAAAGAATTTGACAAAATTTCTGTATAATTACATTTCCCTTTTTAAAAATTGGAAATAGCAGTGGTTTATTTTCTCTTGGCTTTTCCCTAGAAATGATCCTATTATAATTAACAGACATCTCTTTTTTTTTCTATTTGTGTATTTATAGCTTAAGAAATGTATAAAAACTCCAGAAATCCCTTCTAAACATGTCAGGAACTGGGTGCCGAAAGTATTGGAACAACGGCGGCAAGGATTAGAAATGTATTTACAGGTAAGATATGTTTACTCACTTAATATGACTTAAATGATCTGTGCTTACTATTTTTTTCTCAAGACATGAACATGATTCAAGCAGCCAAAGATTCCTTTTTTTGAGATAAGGTCTTGCTATGTAGCGCAGGCTGGCCTTCAATTTACGGCGATCCCCACCCTCCTGCTTCAGCCTCCTGAGTGCTGGGATTACAGGCGTGCAACACCATGCCTGGCAAGATTCTTAATTAAAATAAAGTTTAAATTATAAGTATGTTGTTGATTGATTGGTTTAGCTTTTATTAGGGTTTGTTTTAAATTGGTTTATGTATTTGGGAAGTGAAAATTTAGTGTACGAGACAGAAGTGAAGTAGAGAGGATCTGTCCAGGTTTGTTGTTGTTGCTCCCAGTTGAATACAGGGCATTTGTATTGAGCCCCCGACTGTTTAATTTTTTTTTTTCTTTTACTTTTGAGACAGCATCTGACTCAGTTGCCTATGCTGAGCTCAAAATTGCAGTCCTCCTGCCTTCGCCTCCCAGAGTTCCGGGGTCATAGTCATGTGCCTCCATTTTTAATTTAACTCCACAGATTACTTTGCTTTTATTTATTTTCTCTTCTGGAATGTGTCACTTCTCATAGTAATAGGAGCCTTTTTGTTCGGGGTATTTGCAAGCTGGTTGGGGTAGTGAGAAAAGGTGAGTTCTCAGTGGGCCTGACTAGCATGGCTATAGAGTCACATCGAGAATGTATTTATGAGAGATTGCCAGTGTAAAGGGCCAACTTTTCTGAAACTTAGGACATGTGTTTAAGAAGTGTTCGGAGACTCTTTTCTGCAGCTGAGGAGCAAGCAGAACTACTTGAGATGGTAGTTCCCTCACTAGCTGACAGGAAATGCAAGAGGAAGATAAAACTGAACCAGTTTTGAGTTTGAAAACAAAGCCCAGAGGCCTCAAGTGGATGTCCAATGAAGTTCTAGTGCAGTCCCCAGGGCCCTACTCAGGCAGGTGTAAAGATGGGTAGGCTCATGGTCAGCAGAGACCGCACCTAGGCCCACCAGAAAAGCGGGGACATGAGGATGTTCAGGTAAATGTTCAGGGGTGGATGTCTCACTTCCCAGAACAGAAGAGCTGGACTTCACGTAAGTGGTGAATTCATGCTGGTCCTTCTAAGACAAGTCACATCAAAGAGGTCAGCAGCCACGACTGTTCCGGCCCTAGTCAGCCTTGGTGATAGCCCTAGGCTGGATTCCGTTCAGGAGGGTGTAGAAAACTGTGAAGCCAGCATGCTGCATCCTCAGGTTTGGAATGGTTGCACCTGAATGACTGGTGCTCAGAAGCTGAGGAGAGGGAATCTCCATAGGCCTGAACTGAGTGATAAATTCAGAGGACTTTCTCTGTGGAAAGATGCTGAAGTCTGTCCCCGGTCTCCTAGACAGTATTGTCTTTTTCTTTTCAATCTTCAACTAGGAAAACTATTGTCTGGAGGCTGCTCTGGTGGCCGAGGGGGCCTCTTTGCTGTTTTTCCTCATCTGCTTTGGGGCTTGGTGGAAGGTTTCTTTGTTACTGTCTGTCTTTGGGGTGAAATCTTAAAGGATGCGAGGTTCCCAAATCACAAGAGTGTGTGTGGCCATGTTCCTGGAGACTCCATACAACTATGAGACTTCCATAGCTTCAGGCCACGCTTAAGAGCAAAAAACAAACCAAAAACCAAAAAATGAGACTTCAAAAATTGTATTCAAAGGGTAAAAATGCATGTTCTCTATAATTAAATGGAATAGGTAAACAGTGTATTTTCATTTGTAAGCCAGATTTTCCACAGATATTGTATATCTTCAAGTTTCAGTTCTGAAGAAAGCTTTATTCTTTGCCCCCCATTGTATTTGACACATGACTTCCATTACTAGTCAGTGTAAACATTTTAAGTTGTTTGTACTTTGGATATAAATATGTGGATAAAATCATCTGGCAGAGAGAGGGATTTATAGTGACACTCAAATTGAGCTTAGAATTTTCTCTTCTCAGAAATAGGGCTTGAAAGATATGGTTGAGGTTTGAGAGGCCTTGCTTCCTATTGTGCATTTAGTAGTCAATTTATTGTTACTTAATTCTTTCAGGGCAGCTTTCTCTTTTCCCTTTTCTACCTGATTCTGTCTGCAGGCAGTAGGAGCTGGATGTAGTCACATAGAAAAATGTGAACATTTTATTCATCCCAAGTGAAATGCAAACCCTGGCCAAGCTGTCATTTCTTGATTTTAAGTATTTAGGCTTTTAAAAAATAAGATAGATACACTGCTGTTTCTTCTGCTTTCTTGTCTTAACTTCAGCAGGAACCCCTTTGGCCTTATGGCCTGTCTGAACCCCAGAGAGATGCCAGGACAGGTCCGGCCCCTTTCAGCAGACCTGGCCAGTGCAGCTGCTCTTCAGCTCAGAAATGAAAGCATCCTGTTAATCTTCAAGGTGTCATTTGTAAATATTTTCTTTCTTTTATGATTTAGCATCTCTTTCAATTTCAATGAAATATTCAATTTAAATAATTTTAGTCAAGGGGCTGGGGATTTAGCTCAGCGGTACAGTGCCTGCCTGGCAAGCGCAAGGTCGTGAGTTTGATTCCCAGGTACCAGAAAAAAAAAAAAAAATTTAGTCAAAAATTACTTCTGCGAAGAAGTCAGGATTTGGGGGTAAAAAAAGGATTTAGGAACTTTTCCTAGTGTAAGTTTGAGTGTAGTTGTCTTAGAAATATTGTACATTGCATTTCAAAAGCAACCTTCCAGCAGGTATGGTGGCATGTGTGTGTTGTCCCATTTATATGGAAAGTGGAAATGAGAGGATCATTTGATACCAGGAGTTCAAATCCCATTTATATGGAAAGTGGAAATGAGAGGATCATTTGATACCAGGAGTTCAAAGCCAGCCTGGCCAGCGTGGTGAGACTCCAGCGTGGTGAGACTCCAGCTCAAAAAAAGGAAGGAAAAAAAAGCTACCTTATTTTTAAATTTAAGTATATCACATAAAAGTAGTGTGGAATAACCACAGCACAAATGCAGCATGTAGGTCAGTTCTACTTGGTGACTTTATCTTCAGAGACTTCTGCCAGTTTAGAAAATGGTCATTTCACATACTATACCAATGTAATAGTTGTAGCTGACGACAGTTACCTAGCTGTAGATAGTACTACTTGCCCAGGTATTACAAAAAAAAGATAGAAGTCTCTATAAGTGAATTTTTAATTTTTTTTTTTTTGAGAGAGGGTCTCACTACATAGTTCAGGCTGGCCTTGAACTTACTGTGTTGCTCAGGCTGGCCTTGAATTTGCAGCAATCTTCCTGCCTCAGCCTCCAAAGTGCTTGGATTATAAATATGCGCCACCACACCCAGGTGAATTCTTAATTTTAACATACATTTTTGAACCATTGCCATTTTTTACCTAAGTTTTTGAATGATTGAATTAGAGGTAAATTCTAAGAAAAAAAAATGAAAAATCTTGGTTCTTACAATGTCTTAGAATCAACACCTTTAATCCAGGAGAGGTTAAAAGTTATATTGGTGATTTGACTAATTTGAAGTGTGGAACCTTGATGAACAGTGTACCTTAATTTCACTTTCTAGCATTATTTTCTCTGTGTTGAATAGGGTCCAGTAGCTCGTACTTGTCCTGTTCTTTTAAGCGTCTTTCTCCTTGAGTGAGATACCTGAGAAAAACTCCTGGAAGTTTAACAAGTGAAGAGATTAATCCCCTGTAAAAACAGAATTAAGCAACACTTTCTACAAGAATAGAAGAAAACCAATTAGTTTTTAATCCCAAGTCTGTGCCAAAAAAGGATTTTCCTTCTACAGACTTTCTGTTTTCCAAATTGTATATACAGATGTGCCTTCCTTTATGATGGGGTTATGGCCTGATAAACCCATTGTAATACAAAAATATCAGAAATCAAAATGCACTTTTTCCATCTAGCCTACTGAGCATAGTTCAGCACCACAGCCATACACTGTCAAATGTGGGTTGTATGTACTTGTGATTACAGGGCTGACGAGAGCTGTGGCTGCTACTGCTGGCCAGGTCCGGGGCCAGAGGTACTGGAACCACATCTCTCCCTCTGGGCTCTTGTCCTGTGGGCAGTGGAAGAATGAAGCCAACAGAAAGGCACTGGGTGTGGAACTGGGTGTGGTTTACTACAAAGAAAGAAGAAAGCCCTCCCTAGACAAGGGGGCTCCAGGGAGAACTCAGAGGAAGTGCCTAAATCTCCAGGCTAATGTGCAGCTTTTGGCATACAAAAGGTGCAGACAGATGTGCAAAAATGGAGCTATCCCACTGCTGCAGACAGCTAGCAGTAGATAGTATTAGTCCTCTGTCATCAGATTTGTCATCAAATTTTGCTAGTCCTCTGTCCTTTGCACTGCAGTTAGGCCTTTGTTCTCTGTGCTTCGGTTTTCAAGGCTTATTTTAGTTTACCCAGGCCTTGCCTTTGCCCCTGCACCTCTTGGTCTCAGCACCACATTTGCTACCCCAAGAAAAAGATCACAATTCAAGGTACAGTCGCTACTGAACACCTGTCATTTTCATCCCATTACAAATTTGAGAGTTGGGGTTCATCTGTACTAGAAATTCGTCTACTTTGGGGGATGTTTAACTTGAAGATAAAAAGAAATCTTTAGTTTGCTTAGCGGTAAGCATTCACCAAGTACCTCAGGTGTCTGAGGCAGAAGCATTGATGTAGCTTCAGTGAACCCTTGAATCCTAACCCAAATTAAGTAACTTGGTTATTTTATCCATTTTTCTTGTCTGTTCTCCGTGGTATGAGCTTCCTCTCTGGCCGCTGTAGCACTGCAGAGGGGTTGTACAGTTCCAAAGCTCCTTTTACCACATAATCAGAGCCCAGGGGAGAACAGGGTACCTGTTAGGAGACACAAAGGGAGGAGGAGAAGTGTTTGCCCTGGAAGGCTTCCCTAGCCCTCCTGACTTACATTTGCATACTTGCCCATCTCTGGATTGCACTTAGCCAAAGCCTGCCTCTGAAACTCAGGATGAGGATGGGTGACTTCCCTGAGCAGTGACCGTCCTTGACAAAAGAAAGGCAGTATCCTGAATATGAGTTAAGGATGGAGGGCAGCCAGTACATGTCCACTGAAAATGACGGTGCTCAGAGAAGGTAAGGCCACCCGAGACTAGAATCCAAGGCTCCTTCCTAGCTCCCTTTCCAGGGAACTTAAGTCACAGGCATCCTTTTTTTTTTTTTTTTTTTTTTCACAGGCATCCTTGATGTTTGACTATCCAGCGTGTTCTTTCCCCTCATTCTTATTTTAAAAATATAAAATAATAATTGTACATTAGCCAATATAATTTACTTTTATATTTAAGATATTACTGCCAATGAAGTTAGAAGCTAGAACATTAAGGAATTTAGCATTTCGTGGTGCACAGTAGTTTCTGAGAAGCCAAAATCTTAAAAGTAAATCAATTGCTGTTTCCCAGACTGATTTGACCTCCAAACACAGGTAATCTGACGGTCTTGTCTCCTGCTTGAGGGTGACCTGATGATTTCCCTGAGAACCCACTGAGATAAAAGTATAGAAAGGTGAGATGAAACAGACCACAGAGTTATATAGGGAATTGCCGGAGAGAAGAGGGGCTCAGCCAAGAGAAATGTCTGTGACTTCCTGGAAGATTGGACCTGGGTGCGTTTGAGACACTGGCAGAGAGCAAAAGGCAGCTGCCCAGACTCGGTATGGAGCCCAGCTGCTAGGAGCCGTGGCTGCACCAGACGGCCCTGGACCCAGGCAAGCCTGGAGAAGCGAAGTTGACTGTGGAGTCTAGTGTGGACCAGGTGGCTGGGCTGCTTTCCCTCTGCACCATACATGCAGCTTGATGTTCATCACCAAACAGATTTTTAAAAACACTTTTCTCTTAATAACAAAACAGTACAACAACAACAATTATACAGAAAGGCAGGGAAAGCTAAGCCTTTCAGATATGGATATTAGGGCCCCCAAGTGGACAACAATGCACTGATCCCCAGGACAGGCTGAGCTGACTGCGCATCCTCCTGACACTGGGTCGAGGAGGTCTCCCAGACACCGGCTGAAGTCTCAGTGCAGGCTGATACCTGGGAGAACTGTACTCCCTACAGGATACACGGAGCATCAAAAAAAGACCAAGGTGGGCTAAACTCCTGAGTCTTCAGGAGAGACACAAAATATACCTTAAAATTGACCTGGTAAGAGAGCTCCACAAAGGTGTTATATCCAAATGATTATGATAGAATGCTATGTAAGGGGAACAATCTAAGTACTCATAGGAAGCTTAGAATTAAATGTGTTATCCAGTCAGACATTCAGTAGAAACTCTCTGTATTTGGGGACCTGTCTCAAAATGTACAGATGCAAAAACTCTGAAAAGGTAAAAGACATAGAGGACCAATCCAAATCCAATGTCCTACGTCTTCCTTGAGTCCTAGAAAAGAAGAAAAGGACAAAATATGAAGGGAAAGGAGGCTGGGGCTAGCTCTTAGTGGTGGACGCTAGCCTGGCATGTACAAGGCTCTGGGTTCAGCCCCATCAAGGCTCTGGGTTGTACAAGGCGTGTACAAGGCTCTGGGTTCGGCCCCATCACTGCTGTTTGTTTTTGAGCAAGGAAGGAAATGATCAAAGGAAAAATAGCTGGCAGTTTCCCAGATACTATGACTTTTTACATAAAAATAAGCTCTCCGTGGGCAGAAACAAGGAGCAGCAGAAGCTCTGTGATACCTACATGTACTTGGTGAAATTTCAGCACATGGAGATTTCTACAAAGAAAATTAACTGATGGTAAGGTTGGGGTTCGTTCAGTCATGGCTTCACTCCTGCCTTTCAGGCTGGTTTATTGGTCAGGTCCCTCCATTCTTTTGTAGCAGCATTAAATTGCAAACTTCCTTGCTTTTCTACAAAGGCTTTTCATGGTAATCTTGCCTTCATTGCTTGTTCCATTCATTACAGTAACGGAAGATTTGTCTTTCTGAGAAAGGTACCTACATCTTACATCACTCACCTGAGCATAATGGCTCTTGTTTATATTTTCATGTGGTTCATAAAGAATAAGAGATAATTACATGTACAGTGAATGTTGGGAGCTAAACAGAAACTTCTTGTAGACATTAAGAGTAAGAATTGTCTCAGCTAACAACACAAATATCTTTTTAAAAAATTGATTTGAACAGAACAATTTTGGAGCAGGGGTGGGGGCTGGTTTGTTACCCAGGGAGCAGATGTACGGTGCTGTCTTCATAGGACCTTTTTACCTGACTAGTGAGCCTCATCCAGTCCTTAAACTGTATAGTGTAGTGCAGTGTTCACTGGGTCAGTGGTCCATGGTGGATCAAAGAGTATTGTGTTTTTAACTTTCCATTAGGACACAAAATGCTTACTAAATTTGAGCACAAGTGTTTGTAAAGTTGTGTATTCTCTGTAATTCTTGAGTACAGTAGCTGCATATAGTCAGATTGAGCTTAAGCTCAATATCTTAATGGGCTGCTTGATCTGTAAGAAGAAAGATCCGTTTAAATATACCAATTTAAATTTCTTGTTAGTGAGATAATTGGGCTTCACATCAACCACATGTGCTTTTTAATCACTGTTTCTGAGGGTTTTTTTTTTTTTTTCTTCCTTTTGGATTTGTGACAGATTATTTTTCCTTTTTCTCTGGTCCTACCCCCTCTGTTAGTTTATACCTGTTATTTTTACTTTCTTTGTGACTATTATAAGGGTCTTTAAATGTTTTAAATCTGATCATCCTGAATATAATAAGGGCTCTGGCTCAACAGTTCTGTTCTCTGAGCACTTGGAAAATATGATGCTATTTTATGCTTTTTGGTTTTTTTTTTTTAAAACTACTGTCATATTTTTCCCTCACTTGTAAGATTCATTTTAAAATGCTTGTTTTCAGAACTTTATTTTTGTCACTCGTTTTCAGAAGTTCACTTGTCTCATGTCTTAGTTTGTATGTCTTTGCATTTTTCCCCTTTGAGGTTCTCAGCTTCCAGACTTTAAGTTAATAATGTTTCTGACAGATTCAGACTTCAGGCCACCATCTCACTGACTGCATTTGCATCTCCTCCCTCATCCTCTTCTCCTCCCAGGACTCCGATAACAGAAATGTTGGGGTTTTTATTATTGTCCCCCAGGCCCCCGAGCTGTGTATGTTTTCAGACTGTTTTTTCTTGCTAGTCAGATGGGATATTTATATTCCCGTTTTTTTCTGGTCACTGATACCTTCCTTTGGTCCTTCCCTTCTTCTGCTAAGCCCATACACTGAGCACTTTATATTATTATCAAGTCATTAGTTTTCAGTTCTGTATTCTCACTGGGCTCTTCTTTACAGCTTCTCTTTGCTGCCACTTACATGTCTTCCTGCATCATTCTCCTTTTGTTTCAGATGTGTTCATAGTTACTGATGGAAACATCAGATGTGTTCATAGTTACTGATGGAAACAAAGTCATTGTCCAGTGACTGTGTCTCTGTCATCTTGGTGTGGGCATCTCTCGATTGTCTTTTTCTTTTAGTGTGAGGTCTTCCTGGTTGTTCTTGGCATGATGAAGGAATCTGGTTGAATCTTCTGCTTTGTACGATGAGGCCCCAGGTCTCACCTAACCCTTCTGTGTTAACCACCTTGCTCTACCTGGTGTGAGCTGCAATGTAACCACTTCTGGGTGACGGTAAAAGCCGTGTTCCCTGCATGGCCTATGTTACTCTTGGGGATCGGGGCGCACACCTCATTATACCCTCATTATACCCATTATATCCAAGATGTCAAAAGACCCCACCCCTCACCAGGGCTCCACCATAGCAAGAAAGGGGAGCCTTCTACCTACGACCACCAGGTGGTTGTAGACACCAGGACTTCCAGCTGGGGCCGGGGAGCTGGTGGTGGTAAAAGTCCAGGCTCTGGGCATCTCACAGCCCCAGGAGGACAGATGCCTGCACTTCGCTCTGTGCCTCCGCCGCAGGAGTGTTTGGCTGAGAGTGTTCTGCTTTGTGCGGCTGCCCCATCTGGTTCTCCGGGAGAGCAAACGGGGTCCTACTGGGACTATATTTGTCTGCAACTCTTGGTACTTCTGGCTGCCATTTTCGGAGGCTGGAGTGTGTGAGGAAGGACAAACTCAGGAACAGTAACAGCTCTGTGTTGTTGCTTGATGCCTGGGGTTCCTGGAAGTTCTTTCATCCTCTTCCTCGGGCCTCTCATAATCTTCCTGTGTTTTATATATTAAAAAAAAAAACAACATGGGTTTTATTTAAGCTAAGTGGGAAGAATAAGGAAAGGTGATTGTGGTGGATGACAACTGGTGGTCAACATATAATCCCCAGCTGAACTGAGTAAGCATGGTGCTGGGTATGGGAGGCCCGTCTGGGGGTTGTTGCCAGCAGCATAGGAGGCAGAACTGGAGAAGGAAAAGGAGGCTGTTGGGATCTGACAAAGGCTGTTGGGAGCTGGTGGAAGCTGTAAAGAGCTGTTGGTTCTTTTTGAGCTTATCATGCTGGCTTTCCTGATGAACTTGGCTGTTTTCATCCTCCAAGCTCTTGATCTGGTTGGCACTGAGAATGGCTTCAGTTCACTTTGGGGAAGCTCTGGTCCTCACTCTGAGCATTGCTTCCAGGCTCCAGAGGGGAAGATGGTGCACTACCAGTCTCCTGGAGGAGCTTGTCCTGTTGGCTTTCCTGATGGGAACTCAGCTGTCCTGATCATTGGAGGAGCTTGGGACCTCGCTGTTGATGAGGATGGCTGTGGTACCTTACTTTGGGGGAGCTGTGGTTCTTACTTTGCGCATTGCTTCCTGGCTCCAGTGCAGATCCCTCAGCCTGCTAGCACAGATCCTTCATCCCACTGCCACAGACTTCCTAGATTCTACCACTGACCTTTGGGCCTTCCCAGCACAGATCCGTGAAACAGGCCGGCATGAGATAATGTTATGGGCTCTGGGCCTCCAGTTGGACTTGTGGGAAGCATTGTTACAAGCTCTAGGGCTTCAGCTGGACTCACACAGGACATTTCCATGGGATCCAGGCCCTCAGCTAGATTCTTTGGTCTTTAGTGTGTAGACAGATATCCTGCACTTTCTTGTATATGATTCTTTGGGTGCCTATTATAAATAGTCTTATAAAATATGTGTCCTGTATTATATTGTCTCCCTTGCAAAAATAACCCCCAAAACCAACAGAGTGATCTACTTCATCTTGTTAGAAATTGAAACCCATCCACTAAGTTCCTGTTTATTTCAAATTTTTGAATTGCTTACATGCATAACATAAAATTCACTATTCTATCAATTTTATTACTTTTTTAACTTGACAAAAATTATCTATATTTTGGTTGTGCTATGTGGTGTTTTGGTATATTTGTATTGTAACTGGGCATAGTGGCACGTGCCTGTGTTACTTGGGAGGCTGAAGCAGGAGAATTGCTTGAGCCCAGGAGATCAAGGTGAATGTAGACAATGGAGTAAGAACCCATTTCAAAGAAAGAAGGAAAGGATCAACAATAGGGCAAAAAGAAAACCCACAGAGTGTAAAAAATTTTAGCCGACTCTGCCTCAGACAAAGGACTTCTATCTAGAACACATAAAGTATTTTTTAAAAAATCAGGCCCCCCAAATTCAAAGACCCAATCCAAAAATGG
>NW_004955521.1:1082634-1140446 GCF_000276665.1 Chinchilla lanigera
TTGGAAACAACCCAAATGCCCACCAACTGAGGAATGGATAAAAAAGATGTAGTATTTTTATATAATGAAGTACTACTTAGCTATAAAGAAGGACAAACTTGAGGCTTTTATAGGGAAATAGATGCAGCTAGAGACTGTATTCATAAGTGAAATAAATCAAACTCACGTGTGTAAACATTTATTGTCTCCTAGTGTAAGAAACTGAAAAAGTAAGTAAGACCCAAAATCTACAATAGCTATTGTAAAAGGGAAAGAAACTGCTCACAAAGAAAGAGCAACTAGAATGAGTGACAGGAAAAAAGAAGGGAAAAGAAAATAGATATTAATATAAGATAGATAAGATAGTTATACTACTGACTTCTTTTAGTTCATTGACAAAAACAGTTTGTGCTTATGTTGTTTGATCAATTATGCGTGCCTATATTTTATAATCTGAGCAACTAATTTGAGGATAACAATATGCAATATATTAACCATTGTTAATATCCTATTGTCTTGTTTTCAAATTCTGTATTAGTGCTTTTTTCTTTCTCTTTAAAATAAAATGGAAAAAAAGAAGGAAAGGAAGGATGAAGGAAGAAGAGAATGTTAGGTTTATCCATTGTCTTAGTTACTTTTCTCTTATTGCTGAGACCAAATACCTGACACCCAAAGCTAAAGGGGGGAAGGTTGATTTAGCTCGCAGTCTGTAGAGGTTTCAGCCCATCATCAGCTGGCTCCAATGCAGGGTGGCGTGTCAGGGGGATATTACAGAGGAGAAACAGTTCATGGCAGGCAGAAGACAGTGAAAGCAACGAGCAGTGAGCCACAGGTTTCTGCCCCTTTTATATTCTATCAGGCTACTCAGTTTAGGGCAGGTGCCACACCAGGCAGTGGACTAATTTAGTAATCACATACCCTGAATCCAAGCGTCCTTAACTACAGCACTGCATGACTCAATCCTAGTATCACAATCTCAGATCCAGCCACCTCTGAAAAAGCCCAACTATGACTGCATGATGCTTTGAGGGAACATCTAGGTACAAGCCATAACATGCCTGTAATCCCAGCACTTGGAAGGCTGAGGCAGGAGGATCCTAGCTAAGATTTCAAATTTGAGCCTAGTGTGGGCAATTTAGCAACTTAGCAAGACTCTGCCTCAAAATAAATAAATAGGCTGGGTATATACTTTAGCAGCACAATGTCTACCTGGCAAGCGTGAAGTCCTGAATTCGATACCTGGGACCAGGAAAATAAAACAAAATAAATAAACAAACAAACAGAAAGACTGGGGATGTAGCTCATTGTGACAGCTCTGGGTTTAATCCTCAGTACAACCAAGATAGTACTAATGATAATAATAGGTGAATTTTATTCCAGTTTCTTTTTCTTTTTCTTTTCTTTTTCTTTTTTTGGTCTTTTTGAGACAGGGTTTTGCTATGCAGTTCAGGCTGGCTTTGAACTCTCAGTGATCCTTCTGCCTTAGCCTCCTCAGTGCTGGTGCGCACCACCATGCCTGGCTTTTAGTCCAGTTTTAAAAGGTATACAAACTTTCCCATTATTCTTAGAAGACATCTGAAAAAGGTTAAAAATTATGAAATATATATTTTTACAAATAGAGCTACCTTAAATTTTTACCTTTTGAAAGTAATCTGTCATTTTCTCTGCTTCATTTAGGATCTTATTTTATTTTTGGTGTTCAGTTTTACTGTGGAACTTCATTACTATAATTTTTTATCTAGGTGTTAATTTTTAAAAATTTATATATGGTATGTGTGATATATGCTGTATATCATGTAATATATATATCATATACCATATATTATATGTCCCATATATACTCGTGTGTGGGTTGCTAGAGGTGGCGCTCGGGGCCTTGTGTGTGCTGGACTCTACTGCTGAGCTCTGCTCCTAGTTCTGAACATGTCTGGATAAGGACCAGGTGTCATATCCTTGAATCCTTACTCTTCTGCAGTTTCTATTCTGTTTTCTGTTTGGAGTCAGGTAATTTAATAATTGATGTCTTAACAGGTCTGGATGGACCATCTCCTGTATCTGCTGATTCTTGCTCATGCTTCTTTGTTTCCTTATTGTACGTGTGTGCGTGATGTTTTGTGTGTGTTTGTTCATTTAACTAGATGATGAAGCTCACTGGATCTTTATATATGGTCTTTTTTGTGGCCATGGTTGAACTGCATCACATAGAAACAGTTTCTGCATGATTTTGTCAATCACCTGAGAACACTGTCTGTCACCTGGGACTTCTTAGCTTCGGATTTTTAAAAAAATTTAAATCAATTGATGGTGTTAATTTAGATTTTAAACCTATGAGGGAACTAGCTTGTGATTATGAATTCTTACAACATCAGGTTCAGGACTGTTCTTCAGAATGGATTTATTTCTTATTCTCCGTTCCTCTGCACATGTGTCCTTTTAAGGCACAAGCTATATTTGAAGATCACCTTTTAGATCCACTTCAGCCTAACTCAAGCAAACGAAGGTATTGTTTGTGAGTGCGAGGCCCTCGCAGCCTCCAGAGTGGCTGCTCAGAGTGTTAGGATTGCAGCATGCGGGAAGACAGCAGGCTGTGGTGCTTGTCTACCTGTCAGGATCTGTCTGTTTACGTTCAGTTTAAAGATGCTGCAGAATCCTTCTTTATTTTCTTAGGCCAGCTCAGTAATGCATTCTTTTTTCTTTTTTTAATAACTAGCATTTTAGGATGATTATAATTCCTTCCTGAGAAATTGTGGGCACTGGTGAGTGTGTCAGTGCTGAGTCACCCTTCATGATTCAGGATCTGACTTCTCTGAGCAGTCATGTACTGGTACAGTCTATGATAGACTTTCACACCTGGAGAGTTTTAAATAGCAAGTCTGGTTATTTTACTGACTTTAAAATTTTATTTGACAGTGTTTGCTTCCCACATCAAAATCCCAGGAGACCCTTTGTCCTGCCACATGAAATCGACTTGGCATTCTGTCTGTGAGTGGGGACAGAGGAGGTGAGGCGGCATGGCTCTGTGGCAGGTGCTGGGGGCTGCCCACCAAGCCACCTTGGAGTGCGCACCCATAACACGTCGCCTGTTGTCCTTACTCACTCGGGGGCTCACATGGATCCTGACAGAGGCGGTGTCTTGATGTAATTCATTTTCCACAGCTTCTCTGCAAGCCTATGACGGGCCCCTGAATGACCAAGTCTCTGAGTCTGCCTTTGACCCTTTCAGCCGTCGTGCTTAGCACGTTTTCTGCCAGAGCCTTGGCCTCTGCGCATGATATGCTCCCCGCTTAGCCTTTATTTGCACATACTTGTCCACTTCCCTAAGGAAGAAATTCTGCAGTAACTCAGCCCTCTGTCCCACTGTGCAGTGAAAACTGCTGCTACAATGCCAGAACCAGTGTTTAGTTTTGAAAACTGTTGAGATAGGATCTGCTGTGCTCCGTTACCACATGTGGCTTCGTGAACATGCTTGAGTAGGGCCCCATCGACTCACGAGGCACATGGTCCTTAGAGCCAGAGGCCGTCGGTTCCTCCCTGGCGGTTCCCTCAGGTCCTCTCTGTCCTGTACAGGTGTGCCCTGAAACTGCTCTGCAAGCTGCATTTCCTTACTTTCCCTCCACAGTGCAGTGCTGGATGGATTTTTCTTAAATGACTTAAAAGTTGGTACTTTACCCTTTAGCTACCTATTTTACGGTTGAGAGCCATTTTTAAGTGTACATTTTCACTTTTTTCTCATTTTTAAAATGATACTAATTATTAGTACTATTTCTTGGTGGTGGTGACGGGGTTTTCTCCAAGTCCTATGCAGCTTCCAAAGTTTATGTTTTGTTTAAAACACTTAATGAAAAAGGCATAGCAGACATAATTGAGGTAAGGGCGGACTACAGCAGGTGGAACAAAGATTCAGCCCCAGAGAAGGGGCTTCCACTTGCTCATCTCAGAAAATGCAAACCACTGAACATTATGTCATAAACTGCTTTAGTGGCCAAAGCTTCAAAAACAAACTTTAAAAGAGATTTCTAATTGATGTTTTAGAATTATGATTATTTCTAAGTTAGTTATACTTCTACAAGGAGTTTTTTTCATTACTGTCAGTTATAGAATCATAGATGCCTTTAAAGATAACATTTCTTACATAAAGTACTATTATCCTGACCTTTTCTCCACCTCCCAATTTATCGTTGCAAGTCACACATGTGCATATCTGTTACTGGCCAGCCAGCTCTGGCTCGGGATTAGTTAAAAATTTCTCTTTTATTTCACCCTGACAAGGGAACAGCGTTAATGAAGCTGGGTAAGGTTTGGATGCAGCAGGGAGGCCCGGTGCTCGTCCTGTGGCCTCCCTACCCCTGCAGCTTGCATTCTTAGGACTTGGAGTTTAATTCATAGATGAAGCAGTGATTTGTAGTGGCAGCTTCAAGTCTTACCAAGGGTTTCCTTTAACCTGCATCTGAAGTAAAGAATAAGACCGTGACTACTGGGGAGAGGGGGACTGTCAGTGGAAATGCGGGTGTCGTTAGAACTTCGTAAAATCACCGTAGAATCCTGCAGAAGTAACATCTATGAAGGTCCCACTTATAACGTGAGGCAAACTGCTCTTTGTTCTTGTTAAAGATTGTGAACAGCGTGTTAAATAATATTAATGGCTGGGATTGTCAGTACTTAACTGTACCTTCCTCGTACAAGTGATTTTATTGATCGATACAGACTCAATGTAAGAGGGGCAGATTATTTTTACTGATTTTATCGAAATCTTAACCAAGTTTGTTAGTGCACCACGTATCTTTAAATAGATCTAGATGATGATGTAGATTAAGAAAAGCAAACCACCATCCATCTCTTTTTGATCTGTTAATAACTTAAATCCATCATTGCTAGCGTTTTCAGGTTCTGTTGTGTGTACGTGTTTCTGTTGTGGCTGGTTAGAAATCTTATAATCTTGTTTCAATGGTTGGTTTTTCATTTAGGAAAACCCTAACCATTAATATAAGACTTGTCAGATAAACGTGTCAGCATAATTGGTGAAACAATTGACAAAATACAAAAAATAAGTAAAACTTTAGAAATCTTTGTTTTCTATATTTAGTTGAGGTAGGCAGTAACCTACAGATATGTATGTGTTATGCTAGTTCCAGAAGACCTTTTGTGCTAAACAGGAAACAGTTTATGAAGGCTACAAATAATTTCTTAGGACAGTATATGATATTTCTTCTCAATATATTTTAAAGACTTTGCATCTTAACTGTGGAGAATTATGCTGCTTAATTCCAAATATACTTTATTTTTCCACTGTTTTGCATGCTTTCCATTGATCTCAAAATGATATATACTTCATTTAATTTTTAGTGCAGAGCAGTTTTTTAAAATTCCTAAAACAGCCATATATATTATTTTTAAAGACAAACAGTACACTCCTCTTTCAACAAAATTAATTAAACCAGTATATTGAAAACTATGATGCGTTCCTGCCCGCCGTGGGCAGATGAGCCTGGTGGCAGCCAAGCCTACAGAAAGATGGCTAATGAGGGTTTAGGGGTGATGAAGGTCAGTGGGGTGATGGCATGGTAATGAGTAATGGCAATTTGAAAAGCTTTGGGAATCTCCAATTGTTCATGATCTCATGGAGAGGAATTTATACGAGAGTGGAGAATAGAATGGAAATAGGAACTCCAGGGCAGTGCGGGCCCCAAAGCCTTGATTGACCTTCAGGAGTTCAAACTTAAGAAATTGTGTTTACCCTTTCTTTTGAAGGCCGTCATAGTCAGACATGTTAAGGGCCCATGTCCTAACCTAGAGCCCTGTGCTCACAAGGAGAACACCGTGGTAAAATTCTCTTCCAGAGTCAGGGCGGGGAACGCTGTCTGCAGAGAGGCCGGGGTCCCGGTCCTCACCGCGCCGGCCTTCTCAAACAGGCTGTTGGTGATGTGGTGCCATTTACGTGGAGAGAGAAGATCGCGTTGGTACTGCCTTTTCTTCACATTCAGTCTTGTGTTAAAAAGTCGATGGTTTAGCCTAATAACAAACTTAATATTCTAAGCTAGCATCATACTGCTGTGAATAGCAGTCTGTGAGATACTTTGGAGTAGAGTTTCATCAAGTTTTTGTGAAGGAATCATGAGTTTTAGAAGAACTTGCTTTTTTAGTGAGGTTTGCTTTTAGCTCGATAATACCACTTTAATCAAGGAAAGACTACAACAAAGCTATTTCCTGGTCTTTCTTTTTCTGATGTAAGTAACCTGTTTCTTCACAGATATGAGGAGCTCTTCATGAAGTCTAATATGATTTAAGTAGTAATGAACTTTGTTACTGTTTTGACTTAATGCATACATATATGCAAAAACCTTGAAAAACCTTGAAAACCTCAAAAACCTTGAAAAACAAAGAACATAGTTTTCATTAGTTTTCATTAATATAATCCATTGACTTAGTCCAATGATTCTTGTTGTTTTTTTTATTTTTGTTTTTTGATTTTGTTTTTGTTTTATCTTTTTGAGACAGGCTCTCACTGTGCAGTTCAGGGTGGCCTTGTACTTACTATGTAACCTAGGCTAGCCTCAAACTCAGAGCAACCCTCCTGCCTCAGCTTCCTAAGTGCTGATATTGCAGATGTGCTGCACTACGCCTGGCTAGACCAGGGATTCTGAGCCTGGGGCAGCTTTTGCTTCACAGGGACTGTTCACCTGGCGGCTGTGGTTGTGCCAGCTGTGAACGAGGGTGCTCATGGCGCTGAGTAGGTAGAAGCACGCCTCCCGCCCTGTGCAGGTCCTAGCAGGAAGCAGTTAATTTGGCCAAAATGCCAGGAGAGACAGTGTTTTAAAAACATTATTTAGTCATCTCAGAATTGTACTGTTTTTTATTTTTCTTGTGTGCATTTATAATAATAAATTTTAAAATATTTATGTCCTCTATAATGCTTTATATTTTCTTAATCTAAAACTGTGGCATAAACATTGATGATGTATTAAATATTCCTATAAGACAGGGTTTTTACTTTTTCTTAACCTTTCATTGTGTAAATTATCAACACATGAAAATAATATTATAAACCCCCAGATTGCTGTCATCCAGCTTCTGCAGTTACTGACGCAGAGGAAGTTTTGTCATCTCTCCCCACGCTTGCCCCATTCCCCCACAGGTGTTATCCTGACAGACACCCTGATACCATATTTTCACCCCTAAATATTTCAGGGTATCCCTCGCATAGATAAAGTTTCTTTGTGAACCATCTTTAATAAAGACTCCACAGTATTCTATCCTGTGAACACAGTACCCTTTAAGAGCCTGTTACTTTTGGGGTTACTTTTCATTTTCTCCTTGGGATTTTAAACAGTGTTTTGTTGGAGTTTGGGACGTTTTCTCTTTCTGTCGTGTGCATGTGGCACATTCTCCTTATTCTACAGGTGGAGTAGAAAGTGTGCAAACTAAGCAAGCAAGAGTGAGCGCAGGGCCCTTCATTTCATTAAGCACTGTGTAACTGGTAAAGATTAATGTACATATCTCCTGCTAATTCTTTCCAATTACTTAGTTCATATACATCCCCAGGCTTGGTTAATTATGCTGAAGTCAGGTAGTAATTGTGCACGGTGTTCTGACAACAAGGGAATTTTCCTGGTGTAGCCCTGCCCCCTCGCACAGGCCCGCAGCAGATTAGGCCCTGGCTCGGAGTCCATTCGTTCTCCACTCAGGCCTAATTGCTGCCGACTGGCTGCCACAGGTACCGGGACAGCCTGCACTAAAGAGGCAGGGGCTTCTGAGAGCAAACAAGGAAAGATTAATTGTTTGTTTTGTTCCCTCCCAAGAGAAATGCGGGTGGTTAATCAAGAAAAATAATTTCTTCTGTTGATTTGGCTTATTTGGAGAAAAGATAATTGTGTAAGGGTGGGTACAAAATGATGCCTTTCAAAAGAGGGATGGCCACTACTACACTAGAGACGAGAGGATGGGGAAATAAATGTGAGACACTGACGAAATGGATGGCGATGGCTCACATTTCTCATGGTAAGTAATCTGGCTATTGGGCTTTTATTTGTACCAGCAATGCTAGCTCGTGTTGTCATTTGTTTTGTCTGGATCTTCGGAAATCTAATCAAGGAGACAATAGCGTTAAAAAAATCAACAACACTTTTCCAAATTGTTCTTAATTGCTAGCGTACAGAGTGAGCTAAATGCTGTGATGTTTCCAATTAAAGAACCTGTTTGTAGCAGACACTATTAAATCTATCTTTCCCAATCTGATAAATAAGCTATCAAAGAGTAGAGCAGATTAATTGAGATCAATTAGTTCCAGATTTCTTGTAATAGGGAATGTGCACCAACATTATTTGAATCTGGCAAATCTGGCATGGTGACTGTATCCCTTGTACCTCTGGCTAATATAAAAAAGAATACAATTAAATATTATATTGTTTATGATTTTTAGTATCCAAACCATTTTCTTTTCAAAATCTCTGTTTGTATGAGAAGGATATCTGATGTGTTCTGGATTGGAGTTGACCCCTGAACTTGGAAAGGAGATAAGGTCATCAGATTAAAAGTGTATATATTCCCTCTGATGAAAAGGGATGGACTTGCAAATTTAAGAATGTCTAGAGCAGGCAGGAGTCGACGAACTTTTTATAAAAGATCACATGGAGGTCACATAGCTCTGTCACAACTACTCACCCCCTACTATTGCAATGTGGAACTTCTATAGGAGAGGGGCTGTGTTGCAATAAAACTTTATTTATAGGAGCAGCAACAAAACAAACTTTGCCCTCGGGCTATAGCTGGCTGTTGGAGTAGAGGGTGGTGGCAGCTTGCGTGGACAGGCAATCTGGAGGGCTCACATGGAAGCCTGTTGTCTGGCATGAGGAGGCTGTGAATTGGGGACCTGAGCTTCCTCTCTGTACGAGCTAGGGCAGGTACTTAACATGTCTGAGCACTGGTCATCTTTTCTGTAAAAGGGGAATAAAAAGACACACAGAGTTGCTCATAATAACACAGAGAGTTGCTCATAATTTGAGCTAGCATGTATGAAGCATCTTCCAGTTTCTCAAATATATTAGGTTTACAGTAAAGAGGACCTATTACTTTTGCTCAGTTCTGTGGGCCATATTTGGCATATGTGTCATTTCCCCCAAATTCCAGAAAATCCCTAAGACTCCAAAGAGTCACAGGGATTAATGCCTCATCTTGATTACTTAGCCATGAAAATTAAAGTGCCAAATGTTTTTTCAGGAACCATCTCAGCAATTCAGTAAAAACCACGACTAATTTAAAATGCTATTTGGGACCCGGCAAGGCAGAACTTTTAAAGATAGGGCAGAATGTTGGTACTGGAAAGTTCTGAGGAAATCTTTTAGCCATTCATTCACTTACCCCCTAATTCATGAATAAACAGCTTTTATGGGCAAGTTCTGGGCCAGACCTCTGCAGGGTGCTTTACTTTGTCTCCCAGTTGTCATCACCACCCTGGATCCACAGCATCACCTGACACTTCAGTTCAGCTGAAGTGAAGTGAAGTGGCCTAAATACTGACCTTTTGGTTTAAGTCCGTGTGCTGAGCCTGACTGCAAACATGGCTTTCCCTCACTGAACAACCTAGTAATGAGCACCACATACATCCTGGTAGAACCTAGGGATGTAGCTTAGTGCCAGAGTGCTTGCTTACCATGCATGAGGCCCTCAGATTAATCACCAGCACTGCAGAGAGATGAAGGGAAGAAGGAAGGAAGGAAGGAAGGAAGGAAGGAAGGAAGGAAAGGAAGGAAGGAAGGAAGGAGGAAACGTGTAGATCCTTTGATTTTTCTTATCTGAACTAAAAATAATTTTATTGCTCAGACTGGCACTGACTCTTTTCCTGAGTCCCAGTGTCAGACAGCCTGGCATGACACATGATTTGCACACCCTCATACCCGGGGCTGCCCTGGGGGCCTGACTTGTTTGTTCGCTGTGTCCCATAGCAGTTTGTGGGCCAATAAGGTGGATTTGGGGGCTGTATGATCTGCATAGGGCTGGTCCTCACCGCAGGCACATGTGCTGAAGAGTAGTCCTGTCCTGAAACTGGGCCAAAGATGAAACAGGACAGGCCAACGCGTGCGAGCCGCAGCTGCTGGGGCAGCCCTGGCATTCTCTGCAGCCCTGGCTGAACACAATGCTGCAGGGCCCAGGCCCTGTGCACTGCTCGCAGGAAAGTGAGGGCTTTTAAAAGAACCCAACCCTGGTGAGAGCAGCCTGGCTGCAGGTGTTCAACAATGGTGCTGTTGGTAGGAGATTTTGTTCAGAGAGTGACTATATGTAACCTATAAAACCTCTCTACCTCTTTTAAAACGTGGAAGCAGAATTTTTATAGGAAGTCTCAGTTGGTCTTTGTCTACAAATGTATTAAATGCAGTATTTTCTAGTTGTTTTATAACTGGGTGACATCAAGAAAAGAAAGGGATTTTCTGGACAAATCTCATCAGAAAGTTACTGGTCAGTGGAACTGAAAACAGTCAGTACTGTGATACATCAGTACAGGTGTTGTGTCTCCTTATTACTGTAAGACAGTGTTCTCAACAGCGGCAGTCATTAAAGGCAAATCTCTACAAAGTAGACTGAATTTTCAGTCACTCTTGAACACAATAAAGAGTGTTTACTGTGTTCCAACATAGAGCATATTCAGAGACAGTATTCACACTTTAAAATATTACTGTCATTTTAAAATATGGGTGACAAGTTTCTCTGTACTGTTAGTAAATACACTTACCCCCTAATTCACGAATAAACAGCTTTTAAGGACATAATATAACATATTGTGTTATATTACTTACAGCGTTCTTTGTGTGTATTTAAGTGGCACATAATTGACACAGTAGTTCCCTGTGTCGGATGTAAGTCCCAAGTGTGCACCTGTTAGGCGAGGGCCCAGCCCACCCTTATGTCGGGAGACAGCGGCTGGACAAACCCCCACTCCATGTGTCCAGCAGTTTTAAGTAAAGTAGTGCACGGACAGTATGCTTGCAACCTAAGGAAAAGAGGTACTTTCTGTGACACTCACAATTTATTAAATAAGGTGCTCCATTTCCAAAAATCATCATTTTAAAAATCCTTTCCTATTTAGAATTTGGTAGACTTGTGAGTATGAGGGTTATGTTCTGGCTGGCTGAAGGGCCTCATTTCCACATACCTGAATCCATTGTGAATTCTGGTGGTGGCCGTGGTGTGAAGGGCTTAGGAAAGTCTAATACTCTCTAAGATATTCCCTGGTCCTGGCTTGCCAAGTTCTTCTGCCTCCTTTCACATCAGGTTTTTGTTTTTGTTTTAATCCACTGGCGTTGTGGCCGACTCCATTTCCTCTATTCCTTGCTCTGAGACAGATACATAAGCAAACCAACTTTTCTCTTTTTATCCATGCTGCATTCGGGTAGGAGGGTTGGGAGATGCCATCGGAACCATGTTGGAACTCTGATTGTTTCTGTTATTATTTTAACCCATCTATTATAGAAGGACCACAAGCACATCAGGCCCCACAAAGACCTTCTTTTTGTTCCATGTGCAGAACCAAATTCAGCGTCTTCCTACCCAGCCTGCTACTCCTGGGTAGCATTTTGTTTCCAGCATTTTGTTCTTTCTCTACAGGCTATTCTTGCGCTACTGTGGAAAATCTGGGCCTGTCTTAGGTTCTCATTATAAAATCACTGTCTTTACTCAAAATAACCCCATGGCTGTGCCCCAGGAGATATTCATGCCTGGTGAAAGAGATGCTTTCCTTATTTGTTACTTCCGCTGCGGACACCGTTTTATGGTCTGTCCTTTTGTCCAAGACTGTCATGGTCATTTCCTCACTCACCATGGCTGCTGTAGGTGACCTGCACAGTCTTTCTGTGGGTAATCCATTCCAACTTCATCTTTGATGATGATACTTACCTTCCAGAAACTTTTCGTGGCTCCTTGTCTGGCACCAAAGGTGATGTTCTCAAGCCAGGTGTCAGATTCCACATTTGTTCTGCATAGATCGTATGTATCAGCCCATGAGCTTATTGGCCCCATGCCTTGCCCCCCGTGTTGTCATTCGCTGTGTGTGTACATCTCCTTTCTCCTCTGTTTCTCAAAGTACCCTTCTAGGCTGATTTCCAGTACCTCCTCGTTCATGGGGCCGGAAGTCTTAAATACCAAGAAACTGTAGCCAAACATTAACCCGTCACACTTTATCTGCTGTTGTGGCTCTTGGAGCATCGATCTCACTGCCGCTACCAGGTCACTAGCCCTGCATGTCACTCTTTCAGGTTCCCCAGTGCCTCCTAACTTTAACTCAGCCCATCCTGATTGTTCTCAGCTAGTTTGTTCACAGATATTTGATACTGTTTTTACCTTTTGGTTTGTGTAAAGTGAATTTTTACATTTTTTTTTTCTCTGACAGCTTCTTAGATTCAAATGAGTCATGAGTTCATTATGCTGACTTTGTGTCATATTCTGAGTTGATAGGGGTTTGTCTATATTGCTTGATACGTGCTCCTTTTTAAAATTGGGCTGCATAAGAATTTTTGTATATTATGTATAGCAAAAAAGTCACCACAAATGTAAACCATAAAACAGATAGACTAAAAAATATGTTAAATACAAATGACAGATGTAATTTTTATGATGTGGGAGTTACAGCAAGGAGTTTTTGCAAATCATTGGAAGGAAAACAATCCAATAAAAAAAATGGCAGAATTTATTCATCCAAAAAAAATTACAAATGGCCAGTAAACAAGAAAGAAACTTCATTATAAATCAGACAGTGGTAAATTGATATAAATATTCACTTTGAGATCTGCAAAGATTAAAACAGAACATTTGTACCCACCACTGATAAGGGTAACAAAGAAATAAGTAATGTTTAAGTGTTTGATCAATCCTACATGACGATGTTTGTGTAACTGACTAACCAATTTGAAGATGACAATGTGTAGTACAGCACCCATTGTTAATTTTTTATCACCTTGTCAGAAATTCTGCATTGCTTTTATTGTTTTGTTCATGTCTGTTTGTTAATATGTTTTTGTTCTTTTATCTTAAAAAAAAAAGAAGTATTACCATATATCTTTAATGGGGACTACCAAGTACAGCAAACTCTTGGGAAAGCAATTTGACAATTCTTTCTGTGAAACTGTCTTGCACTTACTCTCTCATAATTCATATGCTCTATGTAAGGCATTTTCATTGCAGTGTAATTAAAAATTGTGCAAAGAGAAGGGCATTGGTTCAAAATATATAGGAATATCCATTTATAAAATACACCATAGTGGTTCAAAAGAGTGCTGTGCATCTGTGTATTCTGATAGGAAAAGATATTTAACAACTATGGACTGATATAGAAAGACGAGTTTAAAAAATAATAATGCTTTATCTCCTAGTCAATAAGCTTCACATTTGGAGCTCTGCAAAGACCAAATGCAGGAAGATTTTAATTTTTAATCAGTTATAGAAAATAGGCAAATAAAGGATCTTATTTTATCTTTCAGTAGTTAGAGTTTTTTAAAAGGCTTAAATATAAGAAATACGTATTTCTTTTTCTTAAAGTTATAACTTTCTATTGTTATTTTTCTTATTGGTAAGACAAATCACATGAGTTTAGTGCTCCTGCTGTGTTTTCACTGGCCGAGTGTAGAGCTCCGAGGATGGAAGTCACGCTCCCTGATTAATGCTGTTTATTTCTCACTGGCACACAAAGGTTGCCGAACATCCTCTGGTCAGATTCTACCAGCCCTTTACACCAGTAATTGCATTGTTCCATGCCTTTTTCGAGGAGTCCCTTGCCAGCAAGTTTTTGGGAGGGACAAGTGTCAAAGAAGAGAAGCCACAATGAAGTACTGTGATGGAGCGAAGATTACACTACTTAGGTCACTCTACAAAAATGTGTCAGTTTGCTGCCCAAATAAATGCCTAGGGTGCATCAGACACAGAGCACAGTGACCCCAGGAAGGAAAATCAATTGCAATTCATATTTCATATGTCTGTAATTGCTGGTGAAAGTATGGCAGCGGTTTGTTTGCAGGGCAGCTTTTCCTCTCCTCTTTTTTCCTTTCTCTTCTCATCTCTAATGGTCGTGTCTTTCACACACTCTATTTACAGGGAAGCAAAATTTGGACTTTTTTTTTGTCCACATTACCATTCTTATTACCGGTGCCCTGTACTGGATTTGATCAGTGCATTGAACTGTAGACAGGCATAGACCATGCACTGGCCATGACTATTTCGTGTTGAGATTCTTGAAGGTTTGAGGCGGTGTACTTTGTTTTGCTTTGAAGGGAGGAAGGGGGTGGTTGTGGAAGAAATCATTTTTCATCAGGACAGTTATTCATTAGGTTTTGAACATCAAATGTGGATTTTTATTCATGACTGTATTTTAAGTGTTATTTCATCAGGACAAAGGACCCATATACCTGCTAATTCTGGAAATCATCCAATCTGTCTATCCTATCAACCTTCTTTAGCTCCAGTCACCCCCACCACCACACACACAATTTCTTGTACGTAGCTACTTTTAGATTCGTAGCCCTTCTATGGACTGAGATGTCATAGGGATGGAGAAAATGCTGCTCGCTTTATGGATTACTGTTAGGTCAACAAAACTTTGGCAGCATTGATTAACTTGACAGTGAGTACAGCAGTACATTTATCACTTATGGCTGTGCTGTAGAAAATCTAATAAGAGGCAAACAATTCCCTTTAGAGCAGTAACAGGTTCACTGTGGCTAACGGTGCATGCACTGGAAATTTCTGCCTTTAAATTACACCCTGGCCGCTGGTGGGGTTGTTGACTCAAAGCTACTCCACTTCTCTAGTCATCCTGTTGTTGATTTCATCACAATTGTTGGGCATACATAAATATTTATATATAATGACTCAAAAATCTGAGATGAATGAGGTACAGTTCTAGAATGATGATTTCAAAAGAATAGAAAATTCTATTGTTTCAGTTTTATGGAGCTAGGAAAATCACAAGGAAATTACTTCCTGCAGAATGTTACAGAATGGAGTTACAGAATGGTGTTACAGAATGGAGAGCTCTGGGAAGATTTTAATCTGTTAAATGCTTTGAAAAGGAAAGTATTTGTAATAGTACTTGATGTAATACGATATATAATACATATGCATTGCTGGGAACTTGGTGGATTTTTATTGTACTTTTTATATTAAAGATACCGTGCTAAGATTTCACATACTTCCTTTACTTCCTTCCACAGAATAAACTGCATTGCTCACGTTCCCACACATCACTTAGATCTTTAAGAGTGCACTTCGTTGTACATGTGGCAAAACAGGGTAAAATATATTTATTGAATAATATAAATTATATCTGATGTTTAGAAGTATTCACAAGTATGGTGACTTTGGTAGATCAGGGTAAAGAATAAAAAGACTTAAGTGTTTTAACTGGGTTGTTACAGTTATCTGGTAAACTAATGAGCATTTGGTTAACAGATGACATCGTTTTCATAGCAGACAGAGTGAAACCCTGCTAGAAGAAAAGCCACCTTCTTCAAGAACTTCTCATTTTACATGGCACCGCTTTTCTTTCTATCAAACTGCTTGTTCACATTTCTAGGAGGATGATTAATTTATTTTATCTCATTTTTATTCCTGTTCCAGTGCACTAAAACTCACGCGTCGGCAGGAGCCAGTTACAATGGGGAAGGGTCCAGCTTTTTTTTGCTTTGTATTTTGCTAGGAAACAGTCTTGAAGTGAGGGCTTCTCCACAGCAGCATCTGTGAGATGAAACAGTTTTCTTTGTTGGGAGGAAAGTATTCTGCCTGAATCAGTTGTCAAGAGATTTAATATAATAAGGCAGCTGTGGTATGACTAAAGGAAACACTGTGCACGCGGAATTCCCACAGCAGTTTGTTTTTAGAAGAAAAACTGAGTTCACCTGAAACATGAATACATTGAAAAGCAGGACTTAATAAGGCAGCGCTGAGGAAGGCTGCTGTCCAAAGGTCGCTGATCTCACCCAATATTTTTCTGTGAGATTCTTAAAAGCTTATGACCCCAAATTACTTTTTCTTAGGCTTCGGGAAGTATTGGCCTGGATCAGTAACATTCAAGCTTGTTGATATTAATGTTTTGATTTAATTCAGTGAGAATGTTCTCTTTAATCTAAAGGGTAAGTACTGTGTTTCTCCCTTCTAAAACAGTCTTTCCTGAAAGAGCTCTGTCTCCCGGTCTGGATTTCGTAGCTTACAATAGCAGTACCCCACCAACTGCTTCCAGCACACGGGCTGGGTATTGATTAACTATCACGCTGGCATCAGAACTACTCTTAGGATTCAATTTTTTTGTTGTTTTGCATATTTTATTGATCAAAGTGGTAAATGAGCATCAAGCGTGCAAGAAGACGATGAATTGTTTACTTGCATAAAATAACCTTTCAATAAGGGAAGATGCATGACTTACACTTTGGTTCTGTTCTGCGGCCCGAAGCAGATGGCATTCAGCTGCTATTGATTTGCTTCCGTAGTTAAGGAGCAGCCTGCAACCCAGCATGCCCCCTGCATGGTGAAAGGGGTGTAGATTTAGGGACCAGGATGAAAGCCAAGAAGGACTGATGTGCTTGCCCCGAAAGAAGGGAAAAAAAGTCTTACTTGGAGATCATGTTTATCTACTAAAATGAAAATGCGAATTAATGTAATCAGAAGTGATAAGACCACTTTATGCACTGGTCCTTTAGAAGAAAGAACATTTGAGGTCATCATTTATGCAGATGTCTCCAATGGATAACACAGAACACTAATTTTAAGCATGTGTTCTTTCGAGAAAACTAAATAAAACCTTTCTGCCTATCTCTGGGGTGCATTAGGTAGTTGTCAGATAGGCCGTGCAGTGCCTTCCAGAGAGCCTTCTGGCCTTGAGCAATATGAACACACAGCTGTGCTGTCAGCACACCTCTCCTTTACCAGTTGTGCCATCTCTGCTTATACAGCTGTCCACCCATACCCTCTACCCTCTGTCAGCAGTCACATGTGGTTTTGCATGATATTTAGTTACAGATGTCAAGTTTACATTTTCTCTGAAGTGGTGTCCAACAATGACTTCGTGTCTTAAAAACTGAGGATCAGCTAACATATGGTGTGTGTGTGTGTATATATACCCCTTTAAGATTCATTAACTATTAGAAACCTCTTGTTAAAGGCAGTGTAGACAAGTAGCTGGGCCTGGTGGCACACACCTGTAATCCCAACACTTGGGAGGCTGAGGCAGAAGGACTGCTGCGAGTTTGAGACCAGCCAGGGCTGCATAGTTCAAGGACAGTCTGAGCTACAAAGCAAGACTATCTCAAAAAAATAAAAAAATGAAAAAACCAGTATGAACAAGTAGTAAATGTATTTACACAATAAAATGTGTTCATTATTCAATAATACATTAGTCACTCTTATCTAATTTATATTTTTTGCCATTTATAATTTTAAATATAAGTACTTAACAGAAACCTTATATTGATGCTACCTGCCCATAATCACAAAACTGCAGATCTTCAGTGGGCTGTTTCCCAAAAGTATAGGGAAGGTGTCTGAATGTTTTAAAATCGCAGTACCAGCACTCCATTTGCACCAGTGTATTGATTTGTGCAAAAAACTAAAGCAAAATTATTAATGTTAGGACTGGTGCATTTAGGCAGTTAAAAGTTAAATTATTAAAATTATTTTAAATTTCTCATTTTGCACTTGTCCTAATTCAGACAAAACATTTATCATTTGTGCCAATTTCGTATGTTTCTAATAGTATTTCTACCTTGGCCTGCAATTAAATATACAAAAAATGGTATGCCTAGCTAGTCTTTTGTCAGGAAAAAATCCTCTCTGTTGGCCACTCCTGATTCTGAGCATCAGCCATATTCAACAATCTTTTTTACTGACCCCATAATAACAGTTGGTTGGCATAGTTTAGTATTTAGCCTAATTAACTGACAGATTCAGATATCAGCTACAGGAGAATGAAAGGATGAAAAAACTACATTTTTAAACAGCTTTAGTGGGATGTAATTTTCATATCATAAATATACATAGTGTACTATTCAAACCTTTTAAAATAAATTCATAGTTGTATGACCATTTAGAAACACTTATATATCCCTCAAAATTGGTCTGCCCGTAGGATCAATTTTTTTGCCTGTACAGTTTGAGTGATTTTTATTAAAAATTGAAATTTTAAAAATCAAATACATATTACAGTTGGTGGTGCCTCCCCGCTCTTACCTGTCAGTCTGCCTGTCTGTCACTCATGTGCTTAGACTGCCCCGAAATGCAGGCCACCTCCAAAGGGCTGCAGTAAAGTGTGGCCTTTGGAAGCTGCCCTCCTAGACAGTCAAAAAAGAGATGGGAGGCAGGAAGGAAATACTTTAACGTCATTCTATTTGCACCTTGCTCATTTTCTTGGCAAATATATTTGTCTTCCAGGAAAGTATGGCTGATAGATAATAGAAAGCTTTTCTGTGTTAATTTCATTCCTCACTCTTAAGTGTGAGGCTGAAAGGAATTTGTTGAGCACCTGTTATGTTTTAGGGACTCTCCCGGGCCCCCTACATAAGATAGAAGTAAACTGGAGAGGTGCTGTTGTGTCATAGTCCACTGCTACTATTTACCCTTTGTATTTAAGCAGTTTTTAAAAATACGTATTTGATTATATCCTATTTACCATGTAAGATGTATTTTTGTGGCAAATTACTTTGTGTACTACAGAAATTTGGAATTATTGGCAACTTAATTATTTGTATTGCTAGAAAGAAGAGAGGACTTATGGGTAATGTGCAGTTGTAACTGATACCAAAAGCAGTTCTCATATGATGACTTTTGAAGTTATCAGACTATAGATCATTCTATCCACAAATGAAGATAAAGATACCGGTGTTCATTAGACACTTAGAAGTCTGTATTAGCTGCTGAGTACAGAGCAAATTATTAGCATATAATCTTTGCCTTTGAATAATTTAGGTTGGCCATTCATATATCTAAACAAATTACTACACTGTGATATGTATGTTTAAAAGAATTGTGTAATCATACCAAAGGAGGAATTAAGGTAAGCTGCTCAGCTTTCAACAGAGTGCTTTCATAGGATCAAGATTAACATTAAATTTAAGCATAAGAATAATAGTAATTGTCTATGTATTAGAGATTTTCTTGTATTGTCTACAATGGATACGACATTAAGTATTGCCTAAACTTCAGATATTTTATTTGGAAAGATACTCTTCTTTTTGAAAAGCTATCTTATTAATAATAATTGTAACAAAATGCTGATGATACAAGGCACCAGAAGTTACTGATCTACTTCTCCAAATTAAATTTGGAACATTTACTTCCAAAACGGACCTGTTTGCTTCAGTAAGAATTCAAGGACAGGGCTGAGGATTTAGCTCAGCGGCACAGTGCCTGCCTGGCAACTGAGGTCATGAGTTTGATTCTTGGTACCAGAAAAAAACCAAAAAAAAAAAAGAATTCAAGGACATACTATAAGTTCTGTTTTCAAAAATAATATTTCTTCTCTGTTTTAAAAGAAAAATTATAAAATCAGTCCCAAATACAGATGTAAATGAGACTCATAGCCATTCTCAAGTGAACTCAAGTGTTTACATCAGTGAGGTTATATTTCTATTATTCTTTCTTTTTTTCTCTTAAATGAAATAATTAATTTTTCATTTTCTTGTTGACTTATATGTAACCAAAATGTATTTCATAATTTTTCTTCTCTGTTGTTTGTCTCCCTTAAGGTAGTTAGAACCTTTGGATTTAAATATTTCTGACTATTTAGTCATACTGAATAGTGCCTATGCCTGGGCATCTCAGAATCAAATCCTTTGGAATCACTGATCCAGGTAGACTTTGAGACCAAACTAGAAGTGAGCTTTTAGGGTTTGAATGATCAGCAATTCAGACTTCCTCACAATTTTTAAATTCTAAGTGGGAAACAATTATTTTTAAGCTATTTAGAGTAAAGCTGGTATATTTGAAAATGTGCACTTGGAGATTTGCTGATGTTCATATTAACTGTGGTAGTCACTTAGTACAATTGCAGAAGCCACTGGAAAGTCGTGGAGGTGCATTGGTTTGGTACAGCGTTAACATCAGTGGCTTTTCCAGAGTCATTCTTCTTTGTATTAGTCAGTGAAGAAATGGCTGTTTCCCAAAAACTGGGTTTACTGGTAGAAAATCCAAACACAGCTTTGTTAACCCTTCTTTCTGTAACCTGTTCTCCTCTAGGTTTCCTGTGATCATCACAGCAATCTGATGAAAGTTCTACATTGCATGAGCAGATTTTGTTTCCTAAAATAATAATCAGGCAATTTGCTTTAAAGCACTCAGACATTTCAGAGTGAATACTGACATCAGCTATCATACACTAAAAGATGCATTTTGTAATGCTTTGTTTCAAAAGATTGATCCATCTTTTGTCTCTACACAGATGAAACACTTAGTGGAGCAGAGGATAACTAAGCTTAGAGAATCTCCTAAAAATGAGAGCATTAACCCCAAGTGCAGGGCCTTCCTGAAACGTCTCAAGTTCTCCTGCTCAGACTCGAAGTGGGCACCTGCTGTTTAATGTAATTAGTTTCAAAGGGAATGTCAGATCAGGCCTCAGGAGTTGACTCTAACCCAAAAACCCTCCCAAGAAAATATCAGTGAGACAAAACAAGGAAAGTTACCACAGTTGGGAGCGCCCTCTCACTGCATTCTTGTGGCTGTGTTGTGAGAGTTCAGTTTGCTGTCTGACTCAGGTATTTTCTCATTGCAGAAGTGCACTCCAGGCATGTTACTGTAGCAGGCTGCTGTTTTCCTCTTACAGAAGTGAAGGCACAATTGACTGCTCTAAAAAAAATTAGAAAATGTTTGAAAATTTAACACTAGTTTTTAGTACTTACAAGATTTAAAAATTAAAGACAAAGTAAGCTAGGTTGTTTTCAGCCTGCATTCTCCCATATGTGTTAAAAAGGTACCGAACAAGGCTGTTTCCAGTTTCCCTTTTTATCCTGGAATTCAGATTGCAGAGAACTAAGTGAGGAGTCCAATGGGGACTTCACTGGGTGTAGGGTAATCCTGACACCAAGTGAAAGCATCACTGTTCTGCCTGGTTCGGTTGCTTTTTCCCAAGACTTCAGCAAGCAGTGATTTATTTTGATGGTGACTTACAAGGCATAGCATGCAGTCCTGTGACCTTGTTTTTTTCCTTCATCCTTCTCCTCGGTTGATTCTGCTTGCATAGTCAGCCGTAGCCTGGCTATGTGGGAGAGATTTGAGGGGTCTGTGGCTCTGCCTCTGGCCAGAGGGTGAGGGGGAAGCCTCTGACCTTGAAGAACCAGAAGATGGCGAGCAAAGGCTCCATAAGAGCACTTCAGGGAGAATATAAACCGGGATCCTCAATCTCCCTCCCCAAGACGTTGACACTATCTACTTCTGAGGACCTGGGCCTGGCTTTATTAAGATGGGAATTCAGTTAACGTCTCCACGTCCATTTTCTCATCTGTAAAGTGCTCTGGAGCTTATCTAACTCAGAGTAGTCTTGAGGTTTGAGTGGGAGGCATGTGGGAGGCCATTCAGCAGGCCATAAGACATTCTGCAGGAATTAGATGTTGTAATTTTTTTCTTAGGAAATTCTTTTCCTGCCTATCCAAGTCCTTGTGCCAGTGCTCCTGTGAACTGGGCCTCCAGATACTTTTGGTTGAGTATGTGCTGTGGTGGCGCTTGCTACCTTCTAAAGCAGACCAGTGCATCAGGAGACCTCAGCTATAACATCTCTCTCTGTAAGAGTGCCTTCCCGGTGTTGACCTTCCTTGCCTCTGCATCCGGAAGAGCCCCACATGCATTCACAGTGTCTGAATGCAGGGAAGCCATGGTGAGCGAGGCACACCCAGTCCTGTCCTCTCGGAGCAGGACTTGAGTGGACAGAACCCAAGGAAACATGTAGTGAAATAATTGCAGGTGCTACGAAGGAAATAAACAAAGGCATAAGAAAAGGGTTGTCAGTGTGGAGGGCTTGAGTCTGGGCAACCAGGGGAGGCACCCAGAATGCAGCTTCAGACTGAGACCTGAGAATGAGGAGACGTAACCACATCAGACAGGAGGAGACAGGGACGGTGTGCCCTAGGTTGCAGGTGGAAGCAGGGGGTAGTAGCTGGGCTCTAGACCACTGTGGCAGCAGCTTCCCGGACGGGTGGGGAGTAGCTCTCCAGGTGAGGAACTGGCTCTTGGGGTTTGGGTGGGTGGATGGATGGTGCTAGGGTTTGGTGATCTGGGAAGGTGATGAGAGACAAAGTGGAAGATTTTTTCTTTAAGAATATCTGCTTTGGCCATTTTGAATTGGAGGTTTGTGAGAAATAAGGTGGCAATGTCAAACAGATACTTATTTCTGTAAGTCTGAAATCTAGTGAGAGATGGGAACTCCGTTTATCAGCATCAAAGCTTAAAAAGTTATGGCAGTCAGTGTACTTGGTCGGGGAGAAGGTGTGGGGAGAGGAGAGGCACCAGGTAAGCCGTGAAAAACTCTAACATTTGAGGTCAAATAGAAAATGAAGATGCAGCCGAGGAGATGGGGACTGTGACAGGGAAAAACCAAGTCAAGAGGGGAGAGGAATATTTCAGGCAGTGGGAAAGCGGGGGCATCAGGTTGTGCGGTGCCTGCTGGGAAGTTGAATTCAGTGAGGACAGAGGTGGCTGTTGAGAGTGCTTACCAGCTGAGAGGGGGAACAGAGGAAGAGTGGAGAGAAAAGAGGAGGAAAAGGCAAGAAAGGGGGTGAAGGCTGATTATTCCAGTTTTCAGAGTTTGGTTCCTAGGCGAGGAGCACTGGCATCACCTGGCAGTTTGGTAACCTCTCTGACGTTAAACTGTTCGATCCCACCAAATACCAGCTAGGTCAGAAGTGATTGAGGTGGGATTCAGACAACAGCTTTAATGAACCCTGTACATGATTCTTACACAGGCTGCAGTTTGAGACAGTTCTAGGGAAAAGTAACAAGATTGCTGGACAATATTTTGAGGATCAGAGTTTGAATTTAAAGTGAAAGTGGTAAATGAGGCACTCAGTCCTGCCCTCTGGGAACTAGAGTTGAGTGGACAAAACCCATGGAAATTGACATGAAACCATTGCTGGCGTGTTCATATTGTGTGATTTTTCGCACTGTGTTTTGCAGCTTGGCTTGAGGTGCAGATAAGAGATTGCTGTGATCCAGCCCAGCGTGGACGCTCAAGGACAGCAAAGGGAAGGGTAACAGTAGATCCTGGAGTCCAAGCTGGGCAAGGAGGGCAGGCCCGGGAAGCGCGACGCAAGTTAGTGGGTAGTAGGTCCTCCCAAGAGCCGGTGGACAGCAACAGCACACGGAGAGGCTCTGGGAAGCAGAGTCAGGCCTCATCTGGGCTGCCGTTGGCTGCAAAGGCAATGCATTGAAGCACTCTCCGAATGAGTTCTGTGTAAGAAAAAGTCTATGGAGAGATATTTTCTTTGGCCTGTGTACATTCATGAAGGGGCCAGGAAGCTACAGTATAGTTAGATCACATACAAAACACAAGCTTTTTAAAAAGAAATTAATAATGATATAAGTAAAAACATTAAAGAATGTTCCTTTTTATATCAGATGTTAAAATTATTTGGCTTCTATAGTGGATTATTTTGTTTATCTAATGATAATAATAATGATAACTTACGTCAGGTATCCCAGACATTGGATTATTACTGTGTACCAGGCACTGTAGCAAGTTGATAAGCTTGAGTTTCGCTTCACCTCTGGGGTAAGTGCTGCTATTGACCCTATTTACAGATGAAGAAATTGAGATATAGAAGCACAAACTGGCCTACAATGAGTTTTAAACAATGTAAATGTTAGCAAGCACATGCAATTCACACAGTTCTTGTAAGCCAAAACTGCCTATCATACCTCATAACTATAAAACAGTAAATATGGACATGGTGATCATTGGCTCCCCAGGGGGATCACACCCAGCTGAGCCTTGGGAGAACGTGCAGAGAAATGCTTTGGCAGGAAATGGAACCGTCTGTCAGGCACTCCAGGGACGAGGATGGCTGGGGAGGGGTGGCTGAGTAGGCATCCCTAGGGCCAGTTTATATGGCTGCCTAGAGTGGCCAGTGGCCAGGTGACCAAGCCACGGGGGTTCTGGTGCTTATCTCTCTGTAGTGTTTGGTGTCCTTTGTGGATCTCTTGCACCTCTGCCCATCCCCCCCAGGTGATCCTGGCCCTCAGTAGCTCTACCCGGGGACAGCCATGAGCAGGGAAGAGAAAGTAACCCAGAAATGTCACCTTGAGAGCCCAGAGGCTCCCAGCCACCGCCCCTGCTTCCTTTTTGTTTTTAAAAATAAATTTATTCCTCAAACTTATCTAAGATCTTCAAAATAGACGTATATCATCGTTCTAACCTGCTAGAATATTGTGTAAATCTTTGCTATTTCCCTTTAATTGCTCTTTATAGAAAGCTGTTAAAAGATCATAAAATTTGTGATTAAAAAGACCTATTAAAGTGGATTTTATTCTCTTCTACTAGCCAATGCTAAATTATTCCCTGTGGCTCATTCTACAGTGATTTGGACAGTCCTTTATAAAATAAGTTTAATGAAACACTCCATTTCCATGGGGATACTGTCTATGATTTATTTAAAAGACCCTATGTGGAAGGACATTTTTCTAGATAATCGGCTTACATTTTTCTTTGTTTAGTCTCATCTCGTTAGCAATACGCTTGATTCCTTTACTGTCTGGTAATGTGCGTTTCTGGCACCTGCTGAGCTAGGCATATACATTTCTCATGTGTTGGTTCTTGTCTTGCTTTTTATTTATTTTTTGGCTTTTTATGATGGCACTAGGTATTGTGAACCTAATTATTTTTTCATTTTTCATATGTTACAGACTTTTTAGAGTAGTAAATTAAAAACAGAGTATTGCGGTTGTTTTTTTCTTTTTTCCCAAATATTCTACTCAATAATAAGATAGCACATTTAAAACAGAGTATCACAATATTTTTCCCTCCACCCTGCAAAGTATTTTGCCCAGTACTCTGTTCTGTGGACCAAAAGCAGGACTTCACAGTTTGCAGATGTAGGGGCCTGTGCAGTGGTTTGTGTTTTACTGCACATAACATCCCCCCCAAAAAGGACTTCACTAAAACTGCACTTTATCTTTCAAGTGTAGGGAAGTAACTGTAGGTTGAGTTATTGGTTCAAGCTTAGGAGGGATTAGAAATTTTAATTCCTTTGTCTTCTTCCTCATGCTGTGTAATTTTTTTGTTTGTTTGTTTTACTGGGAATCAAACTCAAGACCTTGCGCTTGCCAGGCAGGCGCTGTGCCACTGAGCTATGTCCCCAGACCCTCATGGTAGCTGATCGTAAGGATCACGCCATTTCAGGAGGGAGAGGGAGGGGAGGCCGGAGACCCCTGCAGCTGGGCCATACCTCTGAGGGAGCTGGTGGCTCTTTCCCTTGGGTGGCTCCCTGACATCTTGCTGTCCAGACCTGGGTCTATGCAGAGGAAGCTGGGAAGTGTTGGGGGAGGGGTTCTTTTCACTGTTTTTTTTGTTATTATTGTTTGCTTGTTTTAGGATGACAACTTGGAACACCCCCCAACAAAATCAGTGTTCTGTTAACAAGGAGAGGGAGTGCTGATATTGAGCACACGGTTGGTCTGTGCCCCAGCCTCCGAGGCAGGCAGCTGGCAGAAGTTGGGGTGCTCCTGCTCAGCAGAGTAGCTTTTCACGTGCCCATCCTGTGCCTGCTTTTTTGGGTAGCTGAGCCTGCAGGGAAAAGGCTGATAAAATCTGTTCAACTCCCCAGAAAGGGCTGGTGCTCACTGTTGGGAGAGATCACTGAATAAACGTCTGTCATGTAGCTCCAAGTTATGGGAGGATTTGTTTCAGCACTAGATTTGGGAGAAGGGCTGGAATGTTTCTCTGAGAACTCCGAGAAGAGCGAGGTTCTGACTTGGACTTAGTCACAACCAGCCATATCCACAGGCTGGATTTCTCAATTTTCTGCAGTTAGAGTCTGTTTCTTTTGGTGGTGTCCCTTTAGAGGACTGTTAACTTATGAGTGATTTCATTGACTGCATTTTTTATTGCAGCAAAAAGGCCACGTGCCTCCTCCCACCTTGCACTATTGTCTACATAGGTTTTTATTTCAGGCCTGTGAGGCAGCTCCACAGGGCTACTTTTCATTCTTTGTATTGCCACACGTCTTCTCACACAGCTGTTTGTCACTGTGTTCCCACTAATGAACTTTGCTCATCTATGTTCTTAAGTTCATTAAAACATTAATTGTATGACTTAGCATTTATACAGGTGGCTGGATGCAGTTTATACCTAGACAACAAGAAATCATGTTGGAAGTCTTTATTTCAAAGTGTTAGCCTGATGGACTATGTCTTCGCCATAGTGCAGTTGGGCTGTGTATACCTAGAAGACTGATATGCTGTGCTGGAGCTGAGTCAATGTGTACAGTACAGAAAGAAAGAGAATGCCAGGCCAGCCAGAGGAATCAACTAGGTAGCTAACGAATGTGTAAGGGACTTGAGAGGGCAAGTAGTTTTCAAGCACTTTAAGAACATCAGTTCATCAACATGCATGGGCCATGCTAATTGTAAATCTCTCATTAAAATCTAGTCTCCTGGGGCTACTTCCAGGCACCTTGTAAGCCTAGTTGTGATTACTGTTTCTTCTGTAAAATAATAAGACAACACTTCCATAAACATATAATTTGTACTTAAATTAGTGCTTTTTCACATAATTTGAACTACTAAATCAGTTTTAGTTTGCTTTTAACACACTGTTTTATTCAAGTGCATCAGTCCCCTGATCTGAGTTTTGACTTTCAGGTAAATAGCTAGGTTATAATTGCTTGTAGAATTTTGTTTTCTATTGAATCATCAAGAAAATATCTTCTAAATTCTGATGTTATCTATAATGTATAACTGAGACACATTTTTATTTAACACATAGGTAATTTAAATACATCAACTGTATATAATGTATGATTTTTTTATTTGTTTTGTTTTGTTTTGTTTTGTTTTTGTTTTTTTCTAGTACCGGGAATCGAACTCACCACCTTGCGCTTGCCGGCCAGGCGCTGTGCCGCTGAGCTAAATGCCCAGCCCCCAGTGTATGATTTTGTAAAAAAAAATTTTTTTTGCAGTGCTGGGGATCAAAAGCCAGGGCCTCACATATACTAGGCTCATGCTCTACCATTGATCTACAGGCCCAGCCCCAAAATGACTTTAAATAGCTTTATGCTGCCATTTGTTGGAAAAAATTGAGCTCATTAGAAGTTGTCTAACAGGTTTTGACATGTTGTGAGACCAGATTCTTTTGTTTTCAGTTTTTTAATATAAATATATTATTGCCTTTATATACTTCTAAGAATTAGTTGAGATGTTAAGGTAAACTTAAAATTTAAGGAAAATCAGGAATGAATTTTAAAGAAGCCAATTTTAGTGACTTCCTTAAATTTATCTGTGTAATAAATTAAGTTTACAACTATAATAGAAAAACATATATTGAGAAAGGTAAAAGATTACAAGAAAAGTCAATAAGAAAAGGACTGAACTGTGTGACATGGCACTGCTGTGTGTGCAGAAATGTCAGCAAATATTTGGGAAATGAATGAGTGAGTCAGTGAGTCAAAATATCCATTTGAGCAGTAGTTCAGAACCAGAGACCCAGTTCCACGTGAGACTGTCATTTTACCTCTAGGAGTTTTGCACAGGTCATTTATATTTTCTGAACCCCAAAATCTCCTATGTAGAATCTGGATAACAATAATGGCTGACAGTAGTAATGGGAATTAAATCTGATAAGGCATCTGGCACAGGGTAGACATTCAGTATTATAAACCACACAGAATTGCCATATTTGCTAGATTAAAATTGTTGAAAGGTAATGATTCAACCCAATATTAATCATGTAAAATTATTCCATTTACAATAAAAGATAACAGCCCAGCCTGAGAGTTTGAAGAAAGTATTCAAAGGGAGGTAATATGTGAGCTGAAACTTGAGGACAAGTTGTAGGAGGCCAGACGAGAAGAGGGGAGAGCATTTCCAGTCATAGTGTACACCCTCATCAGTTTGCCTCAGGGTGAAGTAGGATAAAAACAGTTTCAAGTAGCGTTGGTTGGATAGGTGGGGCTTACTGCCAGTTATTAACTCCTCGACATGTTATCATCGAGGCATCATCTGCTAGCTTTGATTTATGCATCCTTATCAATTAAAAGTGTTTTTGCATAACACTGCAATATATATTTAATAATAAATTTTATGTAGGTAATTCCACACATTAAACACTAGAAAATGTGATTTTTGTGTGTGTTGTAATTGTAAACAGAAATAAGTTCTGGTATTTTTTCCTGAAGCACAATTAATGACTTGGCTTAACTCTCCACTGAGCCGCTGGGTATGACACATCCATTGAGCACAGACGAAAACTTTCCTGGTGCTTCCTACCAATGTTTCCTAAGAATTTGAAGCTTATGACTTCAGGACCTGCATGATCTCAGAAGCCCCAGTCTAGAAAAGTAATGCATTCATTCATTCACAGCTAACTGTGTCCCTAGGATTCCAAAGATCTGCTTCTTGGAAGCAGAAGCAAAATCTTTCAGGAAGGACCTATCTTGAACTTGGCCTAGAGTGGGTTCACATAGACAAGTTCCTGCTGAACATGAGCATATGAACCAAAACTACAAAACACAGAAGAAAATAAAAGCTGTGAGAGTCCAGCAGGATCAGATCCCAACACATTCAAGTAAAAAAGAACAATTTAATAGAAACAAAAACATGTTTAAAATAATAGAAGACGAAAACAACAAGAAGCTAAGAACAACAGAACAGGTAGATCTGTAAAGGAACCAGGTATGAAATGAAAAATTCAGTCATTAGAATTAACTCAGTGGATCAGTTCAGAAGTATTTAGAGATAGCCAGAGTGAGAACCGAATGCGTGCCCACTAGCTTGAGGACCGCTGCTGCTGCCCCAGGTGCAGTCAGAATACAACTCAGATCCTGTCCTGTACACATAGATGCCATGGCCACTGTCCATCTGCACAAGACCGCTCAGTGTTTCCCTCCTCCTCTGTGGAAAAGAAACAGAATGCTGCTCGTGATGCAGATGCCCACCACCTCTCAGCACCACCTCTCAGCTTGGCTTCCCCCATTTCCCTGAGCCCCGCTTCTCCCACTTCACTGCTTAGCTCCAGTATTTTCTCTGGCTGCCATTCTGTTTTTCCAGTATTGTGCTCCTCTGTTCCACATGCCTTTGCACAAGCTGCGCTTTGTGTTTGGAGTATCCCATCTTTTACCCTCATTAGCTCTTCCAGCTTCAGCTGGAGGGTTGCTTCCCCGGGGAAGCTTTCTTTCATCCCACAGGTTAACAAGGGTGCTTTGTTATGAAGGACCAAGGAAGCCACTTCCTGTCAAGACAGTAACCCCCTTTGCAGTTGCAGATTCATTTACTGTGATTATTTGAACACCACCAGACGTCAAGCACAGGGAGGGCAGGCCCATGTTCCTCTAGCTACACCCCGTGTCCTCGTCACCAGGCTCGCAGTTGAGAAAGGCTGACGTTTTTATGTGAATAGATCAGCCAGAAGCAGTGTAAGCTTTGATATTAAAATAACTCAAAAGATCATTGATTTTCCAGTTTCTACTGTTCTACAGTTAACTTTGTCTTTTTAGCCACATTTTCAAAAATGATATTCCTTTTTGAATCTTAAGCCAAATTGTATTACTTCTTTGCACAGGTTCTTTACCCTTTAAATAGACCCTTAACATGTAGTGCGGGTCCTTGAATTTCTTGTGAGAACATCTGTAAAAGCCCCATCAAACCTTAGCGAGTGTATGTTTGAATTTCACCATAGTGAAGTTTTTACCATGACACAGCGTGGACATAGTATAGAAAGGTGCACACACGAGAAGCTGGCCTGGTGTGTGCAGTGGGCTCTTCAGAAGCATGTGTGATTTTTATTCTCTAGGTTGAGGTGCTCCTTCTTCGATGTGTTTATTGGCTGGATTTTTTGTGTGTAGCTGAATTCTTCAGTAACCTTTTTGGTTCATTTTGTGAAGCTGCTGCCAAGCGCTGGGAGGGGGTAAATGGAAGACTGAAGACTGCACAGCCGCTGTGAGCTGGTAGGTTTGGGTCTCTGAGGACGGTGACACTGTGGCCCAGTTACTGCAGCACGGAGGTATTGATTTTTCTCCCTCCCTGTTCTGAGCAGCACCTCTGCTGGTACGGTGTGAAGCATCTTTCTTGGTAAAGAGAGGAAAAACTGTCACCATGAACTTTGTCACCCTAGAAATCAGACATTTCAAAGCAAAGTAGATAGACTGGGAAAAGGGCTTCAAGGACTCTTGTAAACCTCCCGACTTATTTCAGTGCCCTGTCCTTTGAGACACAGAGGTCTCGACAGCAACCTTGATAGACAGTGGAGACGTGTGTGTGTGTGTGTGTGTGTGTGTGTGTGTGTGTGTGTGTTGAAAAGAGAATAAAAGGATCAAATTGGTGAAAACAACACAGCTTTGCGCAGTGATGCTGGAAGGTTAGCAAAGTGGTCTTGTCCAAGTTTTCAACAAGATGTACCGTTCCTGTTATAATTGGCTGCTGGGTAGGTTTGGACCTAACTAGAATGCCAGCGTTCGATTTCCCCGTGTCCTCAGTGGAGATGTGTCACCGTTTATGCTCGCCTTAGTGACAATTTTCTAAAATGGAAACTCGTGGGAAATCATTACAGTGTTTATATGTCTCCCTTGTCGGATAGCGTTATCCTGTGATATTTTACCAGTGTTTTCCACTGCATGATGGCATCTCGTGAAGGTTAAGGTGGAACAAGTCCCTCTGTAATTTTGTGACTACATTTTACTTACTGAAGAAGAAAAGATAACTGACAATTAAGTATTTAGGATGTCACAGAAAGAACATGTGCAAGTAATCAATGCTACCCTTTGGGAACATGCTTTTATAAAGCTGATAGGGTAGAAAAATTGGGATTTTATGATTTGTGTTACATGATGATAATTGCACCTTTTCAATAAAAAAGACATTTCTCTGAGAGTAAACATGGAGCTTACAGGAACTGCTGGTAGCAGTGATGTTGTTTTTCTGCTCTATTCAGGCATTTTTTAAAAAATGTTTTTGTAGAGTATGAGATTTTTTTCCATTTATCTTTTAGAGTGTTATTTCTGAAGGAATATGTAGTCCACTTTAAAGAAAGTTGGCAGCCTTGAGCACGCTCAGTGACCACGCGCCCTCCGGGGCAGCACACAGTTAATTTAAAGGTTCTTTCCCCTGGCCCTCAGCTGCCTTATTCCATGCTTGGTGCCCACTGTTGGATGTTCTTTTTGTGGGAGGTGAAGTCTTTTAATTATTTTCATCACTTGCCTATACCTCTTCCCGTGTTTATTCCCACTTCTTTTCTTTGGGGAATTGATCATCCAGTGTTAGTGTAGTGGGAGCACAGAGGGGTAAAGAGTTTGACACCTTGTGGAAGCAGCGCTTCTTGCTTGCCTCCACTTGAGACCCACAGCTTGTGAGTGAACAGAAAGACGCTCTCTATCTTGCTTCTGGGTAATTAATTCTACCTCTTCCAGTATTTTACTCAGTGCTTACAGCTGTAAAATGTAATAGGACTTATTTCTAACTTTCCTCCAGTGTGTCACTTTCGTTCTGAATTCTGATCTCTTACTGCATGAGTTGTTGCCAGGCCATGCATGCTGACTTGGCTCTGTGAGTGCCAGGCGTGGTGGTGGTGAGACTCTCACCAGCATCTCGGTGAGGAATTAGATAGCCCTGCACCCTGGGCCATTTGTGCCCCTGGCCTGCAAGTGTGGCCAGCTGGTCCTCACAGCTGCACTCTCACCGAGCAGGAATAGACCTTACAGTCATATTTTCCATAATGTTCTGTCAAGTTTGGGAACCTTCCACACCTCTGAATGTCATGTTTTTAAGGTAAATGTAGAAGGCACAGGTGCTGTAAATATGAACTACTTTCTACAACTAGTGAAACAGTAAGTTTGGTTTTATTAGGAAGAATCCCTTACCATTGTAGCCTCACTGCCAGGCAAGTATTTTCAGCTGCAGCCCAGCGCTGAAAGCATTCATGAATTCTAATAGTAAGGCAGTACACACTCCAGCAGGGTTTAATTGACGGAGAGGTGGAAAACAAACAGAAAGGCTGGGGGCCCTCCAGGGAGCTGGCATGCAGCAGAAGCCTTGTCTTCTGCCGAGGAAGTGTGCCCAGAGTGTGCCCGCCACGGCTGTGCTAATGCAGGTGCCTTTCACAGGCCATCAGGCTCTAAGGAACTCCTACCTCCGAAGGCACAATTATATCTTCATGTGTACTTTTCAGCAAGCAAAATACTCAGCTTTTTCCCAGTTCTAAAAGAACCCATGAGTCAGAGACTAAGAAGCTGTGTTCACCAGATGGTCAATAATCCGAACTTCTGAAGTGGGCAAAGCAGGCTGTTGGGAATCTATGTGACAAGGGTACCCAAAGGAAAGGCCGTGAGTATCTCTTGAATGCCCATCGTTGTATGTACCAGACTCGTGGAAGCATCTTACTGAATCTTCACATGACCCCAGAGTAGACAGGAGGGATTTGAATCCAGGTCTTGCCCCAAAGCCCACGTACTTGATGCATGCACGCCGCGCTGCCATCCAAAGAGTGGGAGTGATGAAGCATAGAAGACTTAGAGAAGTAGAGACAGCGGTCTGAAGCCAAGGGGAGAGATGATTTGATGTACAAAAATGTGTTTTTTTTTTTAATTAAGAGCTTATCTGTGGAATAAAGTGATTTAAACCAGACAGGGTCCTGGGTATATGAAATGAGGTGTCTGCAGCTTGCTGGAGGGGTGGTTCATCCTGGGCAGCAGCTCTTCAGGAGCCTCGGAAACTGTACGTGGAGGGGAGCCGCGCCCCTCCTCTCTTGCAGTCTCTCCCAGTGAGTGCCTGTGTTTACGGACTGAAGATGGGAGTGATTTCGTTCTTTTACATCTCTGTGCTGGTGCCGGTCGTTCCACTTGTACATATTCTATTAAATTAGGTGAATTCTGCTGTCTTGCCCTTCATCTCTGTTTGGACTTAAGTACACATTCTTTTCATACAAGTTTTCCTAATAGAGTTTAGGAAATATTCCTGCCCACAGAACTGTATGCTTAAGCAGCCAACCCCCCAGTGCTGCCTTTCACCTAACTGCAAATCCTAAACATTTTGGTCATTGTTTCCTGGAAATTATTAGTTGAGAATATTCAGGAAACAAAAGTAAATACAAATTTCTGGAGGAGTTTTCTGTATTCTTTTTTGCCAGCATATATTACCTAAAACAATGTGATCATCTGTTTGGAGAACTCTGGGGAGGCTGAGCAGGATTAATTCCCACCCCTGTGTTGCGGTGTAAACAGCTTTTTGCCTGTCTTTTGTCATTAATGATCATGCTGTAGATGTAGCCAGTGCATTGTAAGCCAATCTGTCATGGCAAATAAACAATTCACCTTGTTAAAATTCCCTAAATCTTGCATTAATAAAACCAAAGTAACCCCCTGAACACTCAAGAGATGTCTTCCTCCATACTGCAGTGATGGATGACACGTCTAAAGATCCTGAAAATTAAGTAGTTCGGGTCATTAAAAGTGTCCCACACTTGTTATTGATTTAATTTATTTTAAAAAGGTGGGGGTGGAGATAAGAATGGTGCACCCTCCCCCATTTTGTTTTTAAATCTGAAAGCCACCATTTATATGGATAAAACTGTATTGAACAGCTCCCAAATATGTTCAGGTTGTTTGTTTTTTAATTCAAATAGGTATTATATCATCTTCTTAAGCAGACACATGGGAACATCTTGGAGTTTTACATGTGTCATGATTCTTAGAACTTTTGTGTTGTAGGCATTGAAATAATAATCTCTGGGCACCCAATAAAACTCCCTTGGGCGAGTAAATTTAAATGAAGGTGAAATGATTTGGGGGAAATTAACTTAAATAGTAACAAAATTGTGTCTACAGGCATAAGGACTTTTACTGAACTTTTCATTTTTCTATTTTTATAGCTAGGGAAAGAATAAATATTACACATAATATTGATGGATGGATGGATGAGAAAACATTCAGAGAACAGTGTAGAATATTTTTATTTTATTTTATGTTTAATTTTTATTTAATGTATATATTAAATAAAAATATTTTTATTTTATGTCACTGTCTCTAAGTGGAGTTTAAGCTGTTGCATCTGTGCTTGTTTATCTGCAGGCTTCCCTGCAGCCCACGCTAACCCACCCATGTCCACTGCCACATGCAGTGCCCAGGAGATGTCCAGTAAATACTGAATGAGTGCAGCAGAATCCCTGGCCACCTTTCCTGTCTTCTGCTCCACACCGCTGGCAGTGCAGTGGGCCGTGTGAGCACAATGACAGCACCCGACAGGTCCGGCCCCCAGACACGGGGCAGCAGCAGGGGCGGATGCTCGTGCCACACAGAGCTCGGCCAAGCAGCACTGCAGCACGCGTGCCCTCACACTGTGTCTGCCCTGGACGGGGCAACAGGGCTCCAAAACCTTACAAGGAATGGGGCAACTCAGTATGTACATTATGGCCAAAAGCAAGATACTCTTTAGATTCCTGCACCCACAGTTTGACTTGCTGTTCGTCATTTGTTATCTCATACATCAGCTTACGTAACTGTTCCTGACCAGCTGTGTGGATGGTATTTCCCCATAAATTCCCATTGTTCTTTAAAGAACATGTGCTTACTGGGGGGCCTGGCACATGGTAAGTTATAAAAAAGGACTGCTGAGAATAGTTGTACTAACTTCAGAGATTGTTGTATAGTCTTTGGTGCTTTTCTCTTATGACCTTTGCAGTAAATAGGAAGGATCTAGGAAGGAGAGGTAGCAATATATAATCAGTTCAAACACTGGCAGATTCTTTAAAAGATGTAGATATGAAAATGCACTCTGTAGTTTTCCATCAGATTTCTGCTTGAAATTGCATGATTTGGATCTCTTGAGTACTGACATGGTTATCCCATTATGCCAGCTATTTAGCAGAGCTGTTTAGATGAAAGAACACTATAGATTTTTTCAGTGTATACACTGATTTACACTTAGCAGTAAAGTTGTTACTGACCCTTTAAGTGGAGCTGTCCAAATGGCAATAAATGTCAGTTGATCTTAATACTGAAACAGGTGATGGCTGGGGGTTTGATCAAGGCTTTCAGTTAGCAGAACTACTTACAATACTGCCTCAACACAAGTCACCTCTTGTGGGATACATTCATGTATACAGACCACTTTATTACCAAGAAAAGTCTCACTACAGATATTAGCAATAAAATTGATGTACTCAGGTTCTGAAATATTCTGGATTAGAATCTCTATGAAGGCAGGGCTGTGCCTCACTAGTGCCCCACTGTCTTGTCCTCTGCTCCGTTCTGAAGTGCAGGAGATGCTCAGAAACGTTGGGTGAAGGGAGAGATAGGAAAGATGCAGCAAGTGTGCCATACAGCGTGTATGTCGGCCTGAACTCTTGATGGGTGAATTGGGGGTCATCCCTCGCACTGAGTGTGAAGAGCATTGCTGGCGAGGCCTTTGATGGACGGTGATGACTTTTTGATATAGCTCCTTTGATTGATTGTCTGGCACACTTCACTTCAGTTTCTAATTCTGTTTTTTGCTTTCACAGGCTGTCATTTTAGAAAATGAAGAACTTCCGAAACTGTTTCTTGATTTCCTAAATGTGAGACACTTGCCCTCTCTACCAAAGGCAGAAAGTTGTGGGTAAGAATTGTTGTTTACATATTGGGTGTGTATTTTAAGTTACTTTCCAATAACTGATTGGTCTAAAGAAAATACCCCAGAGTGATCGGCACAGACAGGGCCAGCCACACCCGGTCTTCAGTTGGGACAGCATTTGTTTGCTCACTGCGTGTGGTCAGAAGAGTAACCCCCAAGTCTTCAGCCATACCTTGTGGCCAAATGGCCAGCCCTTGGGAGTTCACCGTTCAGACACGGGAAAGGACCTTTTAAACTGAGCTGTTGGCGCTATTGAAGTTACACGATGGTAACTGTGAATCTCGGAACTTGCTTGGGGCCCGTTTATTTATTTGTGGGTACGTGAGCCAGGCCCATAGCCCTTTGGTGTCCTATAAAGCTATAAATGACCTTAGAGGTGATTTTATCCAACTCCTCTTATGTAATAGTTGAATAAACAGACACAGAAATTCAGTGCCTTTCCCAGTATCTTCAGCTTCACACTTGGCAGAGCCCAAGCCTTTGAGTGCCAGCCTTTATTCTCTGCTGTTCCTGGGAACTTCTAACGGCTGGGCTGCAGACCCTACTCCCTGTCTACCAAGGAGCCAGACATCTATCGTGCCACAGTGGGGAAAAGCTTCCCTGAAGAATCTACAGCAGGATTTGTGCTCCTCGCCCAGCTGCGAGCACGTGCCTCGGGCTCTGCTGGCCTCTGCGGCAGTGAGCAGCATCCCAGCAGAGTAAAAGCACTCACAGATCCTGCTGGGAGAGGGATCTTACCACTCCTTCCCACAGCCTACAGCCCCCGCGGAAGGAACCACACTAACTCCAACACCATCACACTTCACCGTGCCCGAGTCCCACTGAGCCCTAGCCAGCGGTGGGACGGTTCCTCACCAGAACGGCGCCCTGGCTCCAGAGCCAGAATCAGATGCCATGCCTACTTTTACGTTGTCTGTGTGCTCAGCTCCAGCCTGTGTGACTGCGTCTATTAGCAGTTAGGCTTATCATATCCAGCTCTGTGTTTTAAGAAGAGACATTAAAAGTAACAGTGAGTGAAGTCTTTATTCATTATACAAGCCCCAAAATAATATTGAAACCTTAGGATTTTACAGTGATCTTCAGGACAATAAAAATCAAAACCTTTTCCAGGCTTAGGATCCCTCAGGCCAAGGCATCGGCTGTGTGGGGCTTAGCACGGTCGTGACGGTTCTGTCTGTGTCCCAGCTCAGTGATGTGAGAGCACTGCCTATTCTTCCCTCTGTGGCATAAACATGGCTTCTACTTATTTGGTCTTTTTTTTCTTTTACAAACATTTTAGATCCTTTGATGAGACAGAGTCTGAGGAATCAAGGTAAGAGCCAGTATTAGTCAATTAGTCATACAGACCCAAAATGGGACTAATAGTTTTATTAAATATGTAATTACCCTGATAAAGTGATACAGTCAAGTTTTCCTGAAAACTTTTGGTGAAAATAGGTTTTAAGATGGAGAATGTCTGACAGGGAGCTGTAGAGTAGCCAGCTCTAACTGGGAGTGATGGAGGCCTACGCTGTCTCATATCGTAGGAGCCCTATTTCTTTTATGACCGTATCACAAAACTTTCAAGAAAGGACTCTCCATGTTGCGTTGTACAGATTGCGTGTCTGCCTCAGATTCCACAAAGAAACGCTCGGAAGATGAGTGCAGTGCTGGTGTGTTCCTCTGTGTCCGCTGTTCCCCCACACTGTGAGATGCCTCCGTCTCGAGACAACCCCACACAGCAGTCTGATCCCCTCAAAGCTAGTTTGTAGTGTTTTCTGTTTACCATCGCCCCTTGATGCTGACATGCTTGTTCTTGACCTTTCCAGCAAACTGTCCCACCAGCCGGTGCTGCTGTTCCTCAGGGACCCATACGTCTTGCCTGCAGCCAGCGGTAATCAAACCTGTCATCTGCTAACAGCTCTTTACTGATCTGACCTGCACCACATAAACCACGTTTTTAATACCGGTCTAACAGAGTGGCATTGGTCCCGGGCTTAATCATCTGCCAATAAACCAGTGCTCTTGGTGTAAGAGACATTTAGAATTTTAATTGGGGCCAGCCTTTCAGTAGGAAATGTAATTTTTCTTTCTCTCTTAACACGCCATTTTGAATTCTAGCAAGAAGGGGTAAGATGGGAAGGCATTTATTGTCTTCAGTTTTTTTGGTGGTATTGTTTGGGCTGCTGTTTGTCTTTAATCCAGATGCCAGGATCAAATTTAAAGCTCTAGTCCTTTCAAAAAATGTTTTTCTTAAAATACATATTGCAGTTGTATCTCCATTTTCATTTAGATCGCAGCATCTTAGACGACCAAGTATGCATATTTTTTAAGGTTGCACATTTAAATATAGTAACTTATTTAAGTATAACTTAGTATTTTAGTCTTGTTTCCTTTCTCCGTGCTAGGAAATGTAGATCCCCACAAGTCCCTTTCAGAGTGAGTACATCCTCAGAGTGTATCTCAGGTAATTTTCTTAACGACTCTGAAATAGGCAGGGTAGATAGAATGATTGGTCAAGTGAGAAAACTGGGGCTCAGAGAGACCCAGACGTGCCTGGTCTCAGATGGCTGATGGCTGGACCTCTTGTTGCCTCAGTTCTCCTGTGCTTCTTGGAGCAAGTGAATTTTCAGCCATTATTTGTGAGTCGCTAAATAGCATGCCAACTAGATGGCAGTAGGTGAGTGATTTGTGTAAACTGTGCCTTGTTTCTGATAGTAAATTGCTGTCACCAGCAAGAGTAGGGGAGCTGTTGTCTATAGCAAGCATGCTCATGCTCAGATCACCCCCAGGGCTGTCAGCTGCAAGAAGCGGGGCTGGGACAGTCCTGCTCTGCTGAGCAACCCGTCCTAGTGCCCTGGTCAGGGACAGTGGCCTTTCTGTAAAAGTGGAGTCTCGTAGTGTGCCCCTGAGATCTTTCAGTGAGAAATAGTTGCCTCTCGTAAGCACTTGCTTCCCATGTTCACCTCCATATATGTATTTATGTGCATACATGTGTATATATGTATATATATGTTGATGTTATGTGAAATACTATATCAGATATTCATAATTAATCATCTAGATTAGGTAGGCAGTTTTGTAAAATATTATCTTTTAAAAATGGCTCTATAAGCACTGTTTCTAGGTATTATTTATGTTCAGACATTTCATGCAGTTGACCAAAATTCCTGCAGAAATACGGAGAATGGAATGATGACTGCTGACAATGATGTCCAGGTTACTTAATGGAAGAGAGGAGATTCTTTATATCTCTTCACCCAGCTTCATCCAGCTTCGTGAGAGACACGCCCCAAATGCTACACAACTGGCTTGACAATCAAGAGCAGGAGGAGGCTTCTGGGAAATAACATCAGCAAATGTATGGAGCTAGGAGTAAGATGTGTGTGTTGCTGGTAGTATAGTAGTGTGGCGGAGAAATTGCAAAACGAAAGAACCCTTCGAGAGTGCTGGAAGTAATGTGTTTGGTGATTAGATAGAACCAGGCTTGAGAGGGTCAGTTACCACACCTATTTCCTTGGAATTTGGCCAACCCAGATTCATAAATGATACTTCTGTTGTCTTAGAAGTTTTATACTAATAATCTATTCTTGCAAGTCTTTAGAATTTAACTTAAAGAGAAACTTTACTTCATCACATTTTTGTACTGGGTCTGTTAGCAAGATGTTGAGGTTATTATTCCAGAGAATACTGAATGTAAAAATATTTTGATAGGTACACTGATCCCTACAAAGTCAGAGTGTCTGCCTTTAAAGTTCTGATATTTAAACGTCATCTTCTTATAAAATATTAGTAATCAAACATCCTCTTAGCTTTTAACATCAGAAGCCAAGAGACGTTTGTACTTCCTAACAGATTGGAAAGCGTGTACTTTGGACCTTTGTTTTGCTTTTCTTGGGAAGTGCAAAAGAACCCTTTGAACGGTTCTCGGTGAACTCTCCTTGGCTGTACCCCCGGACAGCGTCTCCATCTGACGTAGCCTCTCAGCAGCCAGGCTGGGGAGCACATCCTCCTCCTGTAAACGCAGCCTCCCTGGCTCTCCCAGCTTGCCTGGGGGCTGCGCAGATCTGCTGCTCCTCTCCTTGGTGCGGCCTGGCCCGCTCCGTGTGTGAGACCGAGGCGTGGCGAGTGTGTCCTCATGGGCATGTCCGCGCGGGTCTTCACACAGCCTCCCCCTCCCCCGTCCCCGGACCTCTGCGCCCCCTCTGCTGCTGCTCCTTGAATCCTCCCAGTCCCGGCCTCAGCCTCATAGAGGGACGCAGCTTCACAGCCGTGGCCAGCACCCCTGGGCTGGAGCCTCTGGGCGCCCTTCCCCCACCTTCCAGTAAACATCCATTCAAAAATTAAAACAGATAAAACTTATGCCTTATATCACAGTCTTTCTCATCAATTCTCAGTGGTAAGCAAGGGCAAAGACAGTTTTCTGAGTAATTGGAGCAGTAATTACGGACTGTTAAAGCGGGCGTGCCGTAAAGCCAAACTCCAAAGTTTAAAATGGAGGGAAAGCCAGGCAAGGCACACCAGCTAGATAGCAACAGATGAATGGCATGCCTATAATCCCAGCGCTCCAGGAGGCTGAGGCGGGAGAATCACCAGTTCAAGCCCAATCTGGGCAATTTAGTGACTTAATAAGAGTCTGTCTCAGACTAGAAACAACTAGCTCGTGGGTCCCCTGGCTTACCGAGACTACCACTCACTCATGTTTACTTGGCGCCCAACCGTCTGCACTCACTGCGTGTTAGGCAGAGTGTCTGCACTTGGCTTCCCTCAGCCGCACAAAGTAGGCGTTGTTAGGAAATCCGTTTTGCAGCTGAAGGAAAGGAAAGTTTAACAACTCACCTGCAGCCGTGAAGCTGCTGAGTGGTTTGCTAGAACACAGAAGCCGCCTCTTAGTAAGTATCTGTTGAGGCGCACAGGTCTCTGTGTCTACCTGCTGACCTCTGGTGAGTCTCAAGGCCTCCTCCAAAGCTGAAAGATCCGTGTTCCGCTGAGCCGTCGGCCCTTGCTTGCATAACCGGAACCGAGAGCACCTTGCCTTCGGTCTCCCTTTGCTCACGGTCCCCTGAGAGCCACCATCAGGTCGTACCCTCGTTCTCCAGAACCCTCGTCTTTTCTGCCTGTGACACGATGAGCAGCCCAGTGACAGCGCTGATCTTGTGCCCACTTCACATGCCAGAGTCATCTTTTCAAACACAGTCTTTTTCTCTCAGCAGCTTCTCCTTATATTCCTCATAAAGCCAGGATTCCTGCTGATTCTTCCCGGGTGTGACTTGGCGCCCTCCCCTCCCCCTGCTGCTGAGCTTCCACTTAGATCTCTGGGGCCTGCAGGCCCCGTGAGGACCTTCTGCCAGCACTGCCCTCCTCAGCCTGCCCTCCCAGCAGCCCCCTGCCTCCCTCACTCCCTCAGTGAGGCCTGGTACCCTTGGATGTGGTCTTTACGTAGAAGGTACAGTACTTTCTAGGGGAGGGATTAACAAACATGTTATTTCTTTTTTATAAAGAATTTTTTGTAAAATTTCCTTATATAATAACTATACTTAAAGTACTCAGCATCGTTCGTGGGTGTAATTACACTGTATGCACAGATCAAAGTTTAGAACAAACAGCTGAACCATGAGACAGACCGGTTCCCACTCAAGAAACCCATTCATATTTCACCTCTCTGGTAACTGGAGCATGGTACAACATACTGTGTGCTTCTGGTTCCCTTTGTGTCTCCCACACAGAAGCAGCTGGTATTTCAAGTTTGACAGGATGGCTTTTGTTGGAAATTTGCCCTTTAAAGTTAGGAAGACAGACCCCCATCTTTCTGCTCCCTGGAAGCCAATGTAATAGAACAAGTATACTCAAGACAACTTTGAACTAAACGCTGCTGTTAAACCACAGTGGAAAAACTGCTGCGAAGTATTCCCAGTAGAAATCTTGGAATTCCTTCAAGTATATTGAGATTTTGTTAGAAATTGAATTGCCAGTGTAATCCATCTTCCTTGTGAGAAAACATTCAGATAAAGAGCTGGGGCCTAGCAGCATTAACCATTAGAACATCCCTTAAATCAATAAGCTACAAATCTGGCCATCCATTCCTGCGGCACCTGCTGTTGGCTGCAGCACGTGAGTGATGGCACGTCCTGCACACACAGGCCCTGGGCCGCCAATGCTGCTGACGGCCTCCGCTCGCTAAATTCTGCAAAATGCAATTATATTGTATTGATGTGCAGAAGAGAACGAGTTTCCCTTTTGTTTTTCAGATTTCCCAAATGTGGTCATTGAAGGCGTGCTCCACGGGGTGTTTTACCCTCATCTGCAGCCCAGGTAGAAGTCCTGCCCTGCTCAGAGAAGCTGAAGCAAGTTTCACATTCATCGTCAAGGAAATCGATATCTACCAAATTAATCTAAACTCTGTGACACAACAGCTCTCACCAGTGATCAAATTCTTGGTCCACCTTAATTCAGGGCAGGAATGTTTCTGTTAGAACGGTGCTTTTAAAAGTAGAAACTAAACCAGGGTGGTGACCATGGTCAGTCCAAGTGTGTGCGCAGAATGTAGCCAGCAACTAGAAAATCCAGGAGGAGGCGGCTGTGGGGGATTCCTGGGGGCACCGAGCGTGACGCCACCAGTCACTTTCTGCTTAGGGCACCATTTGCTAATTGAAAGTCGCACCCTGTGTTATTGTGAAACTCAACTCCTTGGCTGGCTTTTTTGCTCAGATCACTTACTGTGCCGATCTTTTCACCATGAGATTTTTCTCAGCCAGGGATGGTACACTGTAAAGTCCTGTCAGCTGGAAGTGCGTCACAGAAACACTGTGTTAAGTGCAAGTAAGGAACCAAACTGGACCTTAAATTATGCTGATGTCATTACTGCATTTAGAGACCGTGACGTTTTAACTTACACGTCAGTGGAGTCGCATCGCACCTCGGGTTAGTGCAGAGATGAAACCAGGACCAGGAGGACCTGGCCTTCGAAAGGTGTTGCATGAGGAGCCTGTGCGCCACCATGTCGAGATTTTCTGCTGGTGTCAGAAGCCATGATGGTTCCTTTGAAGACCGGTGACGCTGCTGGTAGTTTTTAGGGGCCATTTTGTGTCAAGAGCACCTTCTTTTAAACACTAGACTCACACTTGGTCCTGGGAGAAGCTTGTGTGGTGGAGGAGGCACCAGACAAGGCCTAGGGCCGGCCTCTGGGGCTTCGCTTGGTGCGTGCTGCTGCAGAATCTGCACTGCTCTGGTGGACTCCTACTCCCGACCTCAGGCTTAATTTAACGTAATTTAAATGTGCACGTGACTCCACTGAACATTGCACCGTCCTCAGTATTTTGAGTAGTAAAGGGCAAAAGCAAATATCCTACCTATGTGTATGTGCTATGTGTGGGCATGTCACTGAATACTAACTAATAACTAGCCTATTTATGATTATTAGTTTTAACAAGTTTCTGTGTGGGAAAAATATTTAAAATTGTAACTAATAACCAAGTCGTTTTCTGATTAGGATCTGAATATACAGGTTTAAAACCAGCTGCAAACTTCTAAAGATTATGTTTTATGATAGATTATGTTATTACATGTTAGAAATAAGCAAGAACTAAGTACTGAGGGCTTCTCAACCAAAAATAATATTCAAGTATTACAAATATTCAAGTATTAGAAATAGTTGTGAAATATTTTTATGTTACTAGCTATTTTGAGTTAAATAAAAACAAGCAACAAAAAATACTGGAATTTGTCTTCTAGAAATTTAGTGGAAACAGGGTTGTGTCTCTTCGCATATGCACACAGACTGCTCTCATTCTCACGCAGACATGTCTAGTCTGATAAGGCACTGCATTAACTCGTCTGCTTTTTAGTTCATCTATTATTAAGCCAACAGATAGTCATTAAATACTCAATGATGTGCCAGAATAATAAGAATTGTACAATAAATAACAACAAGCATACATAGTGAAACACTGCTCAAGAAATCTTTTTTGAGAACTAAAATTTTTTCTTAGAGATTACTTTCATTTTTATATTTAAGCTTGCAGTGTGTCATTTCATCGGTTGGGATCCTTGCAGGAACTGGAAACCACTGCAGGTCTTTTAAGCAGAAAGGGCTGCGTATTCAAAATGGAATGTTGAGGATGTAGCTCAGTGGTACAGCACTTGCCTGTCAAACATGAGGTTCTGAATTTGATTCCTGGCTCCCCCCTACCAAAAAGAAGAAAAAGTAAAATCAAAACTGAATGTTTACAGGACCTTTTGGAAGGGTGAGTGAACTCCTTCCAGAAAGCCCTGAGGTCTGCATGACCTGCCAGGGAGCCACAGCCTGTGCTCTAAGCAGGGATTCGGTCAGTCAGGAGCTGCTCGTGGATCGCTGAAATGGAAACCAGCACTGTGCAGGCTGGAGATTGGGAAGAACTGGATCACTGTGACCACCTCACAACAGCACCCAGGAAGTCAGCTGCCAGGCACTGGGACAAAGTGTCAGCTGCCACTCTGCACCGCAGCTACCTGTTGACACCCGTGGTCCTCTGCACAGCACAAAGCAGCACGAAGCTCGTGTTCACTGCCCTCCACATCTCATGAGAGTACAAGGTATCATCGAAAAATGTGGCAAATGTTTACATTTTTAGAAGTTTATTACTGTGAAAACACATTGCCAAAAATGATGGGTTGGATGTGTTCAAGCTGAGGGAGGGTATTTCAGGGGAGATTAAGGGCAGCGTGTCTATTACCTGGCTTTGTAGCTGTAAACCTTTACTGCATCTTTTGATCGCTTCTTGTACATCAGCAACAGAACCTTACACCAGTTCCCCACCACAGCGGAGTCTGGCAGGGAGCTGGTGGCTTCTGGTCACTGCAGCTGAGGACGGTACATGGCAGAGATGATGAAATATAGTTCCATGGTTGAAAAGTGAATGAAAAATATGAAAAGATACATAGAAAATTCTTATCTGTCCAAATCCTCTCCCACAGGCCATCACTGACTGTACTTAGGTGATAAGCACTGCCCTTGTGTCCCGCTTTGAAGGATGTTTCATCCACATGCAAACGAGCATGCATTTGATGTGCATATATTCCATTTACTCCTCTTTTATAAACATGATGGCATCCAATACTCATTTTTTAAACCTATTTCCATTTATTTATTTATTTATTTTAAAAATAAAAGGGAGGAAAACATCAACAGATAGACAACCTTTTACAAAATAGCAAAAGAACAGTACAGACAATACAGAGTTACAGACAAAGTGGTAGGAAATTAGCAATACTTGTTGTATTACATATTGCTGTCTTGAAAGTGTTTTCTCATGAAAACAGAGACATGCAATACTGATCAATCAAGGACTCATTGACAGTTTCAGCAAAGAAATAGAAGACAGTAGAACAGCTATGTTAACTATCCTGTATATACGTACATACAAAATTTCTCCTTCTTTCCCTTCTCTTTTCCCACAACCCAGTTGCCCTTTACCCTTAGATGTTTTCCTATCATTTCTCAATGTCTATCATACCACCTAGTTTAAATGAACGCTTTCAGGTTTTACACTAGTGAAACAATGCTGTGCTTGCACATGCAGGTCTATCTGTTTTATTTCACTTATGAGTATGGTCTCTAGTTGTGACCATTTACCTATAAAGGCCTTGAGTTTATCTTTCTTTATAGCTGAGTAATATTCCATTCTATAAAAGTACCACAATTTTCTTATCCAATCCTTGGTGGATGGACATTTGGGTTGCTTCCACAGTTTAGCAATTACAAATTGTGCTGCTATGAACATAGGTGCACATATATCGCTGTGATAATGATGTTTTTAGATCTTCTGGGAAAATACCCAGAAGAGGAATCTGGGTTGAATAGGACCTCTAGACCTAGTTTTCTGAGGAATCTCCAAACTGATTTCCACAGTGGTTTCACCAGTCTGCATTCCCACCAGCAGTGGAGAAGGGTTCCTATTTCTCCACAGCCTCGCCAGCATTTGTTATTGGTTGATTTCTTAATACTAGCCATTCTTACTGGGTTAAGGTGGAATCTCAGTGTTGTTTTAATTTGCATTTCTCAAATGACTAATGATGTTGAACGTTTTCTCATGTATTTATTTGCCATTTGTATTTCCTTATCTGAGAAGTGTGTATTCATCTCAGCTGCCCATTTTTGGATTGGGTCTTTGAATTTGGGGAGGACTGATATTTTTTAATTCTTTATATGTTCTAGATAGAAGCCCTTCATCTGAGGGACAGTCAGCTAAAATTTTTCCAAGTTTGTGGGTTTTCTTTTTACTCTGCTGGTGATTTCTTTAGATGTGCAGAAGCTTTTCAGTAGGATGAGATCCCAGTTGTTGATTCTTTCAAGTGTTTCACGTGCAGTTTGGTTTTTGTTCATGAACTCTCTGCCTACCCCTATGTCTTCAAGGTTTTTACCTACATTCTCTTCCAACAGATTTAGTGTTTCTAAACCTGTTTCCATGTAGTGATGCCTTGGCAGTCTTTCCATGGCAGCACACCGCGTGCTTTCCTCCTCATAGTTGCATAGAGTCTGCTGTAGCGTGTGTAACTAGTCCCATACTAATGGGTATTTGTTTCTATTTTTCCATTACACAACTTCCATAAATGATAACTTTGTATGTGTCAATAACTGTATAAATCACATATTAATAAATTCTAAAGTCAAATTATAAAATCTTTCATTAAAAACTCTGGTTGACAGATGGATAAGTGCATGTGGTATTTCATAATGTGCAATTTTGGGTTTCTTTGGGGATAGCTGCCCTGTATTGCTGTGCAGAAGGTGCCTGTACTAGTCCAGCCAAGGTCATGCTTGGACCTGCCCTTGGCAGAGTAACAGAAAACTCGTTTGTGCAAAGCATGGGTGCATAGGCAATAGTGAAGTAGAGGGTAGAAGGAAAACAGGAGAAGGGAAAGGAAAATCCTGTTACCATTTATTATTGTCATTATCAGCCCACCCCCTGGTGTCCAGCCTGCCAGTGTCCTTCCAGCCCTCTCCTCCCATTTCCCAGGGTCAGCCGTGTGCACGTGGTGAGTAACACCATGACTGCTGCCTGGTATACCCTGTAGTAAGACACTCACTCTGGCAAGTGTAGAAATCTCATAATCACAATTTGGAGGCATAAACACATTTCAGAAATAACGAATGGCTCTCATCTTGTGTGTTAACTTTGATCATTAGGCAGTGGTTGCCTAAAGTGCTGTGGTGAAAGAGATTCTGGCATACGCTGAGGGTGGTTACTGTGAAAAAGCAGAAATTAGCAAATGTCAATAAGGATATGGAGAAATTAGAACCCTGTATATTGCTGGGGGGAAAGGTAAACAGATGCATCCTCTGTGGAAGACAGCATGATGAATCTTCACAGAGCTAGAGTGGCATTACCATATGACACAGTAATCCCACTTCGGGGTGCACACCCGCAAGGAGTGAAGGCAGGAGCCCAGACAGGCATTTATGCCTCTGGGATCATAGCAGCCTTAGCCACAGAAGCTGAAAGGTGGAAACAACCTAAGGGTCAGTCAGTGGAGAAATAGATAGAAGGAAGTAACATGGGTGAGCCTGGAGGCAGTGAAATAAGCCAATCACAAAAGGCCACATGCTGTACGACTACAGTTGTGTGGTTACCTGGAATGGGCACATTTACAGAGATAAATAGATGCAGTAGATGTAAGTAGAACAGTGCCTGCCAGGGGCTGGGGAAGGGAGAGACGGCGAGTTCGTGTTCTGGGCTTGGGGAAGACGACAGCTCCAGAGCTGGATGTGGTGGTGATTGCACAGCAGTGTGAATGTACGCAGTGCTGTGGTACTGTGCGCTGGAACGGTTTTAAATGGTAAGTGTCGGTCACATATGCTTCACCTCAGTAAAAGGACTTCTAAAGGGGTTTGAGTGAGCACAGGCTCAGTGAGTAGGGGTGTGGTCATCCATGCTTTCTTCCAGCCGTGACTGTAGGAGAGGTTGTGGCACACACACACTGGTCGCTAATCTCAGAGCCCTGGCAACTTTAAAGATCGTAGCACAGTAGTTCTAAATAAGAGCTGTGCATCCAAATCAGGCTCTCAGTGACTCTGAGCTGAGCTTGTCATGGGTAGAAACACTAGAAACACTTCTGCCTGAGTCTGATACCCAGCTGTGTTAGAAACCACTGTCTGATGGCCTGACGGAGAGTCCCTTCCTTCCTTCCTTCCTTCCTTCCTTCCTTCCTTCCTTCCTTCCTTCCTTCCTTCCTTCCTTCCTTCCTTCCTTCCTTCCTTCCTTCCTTCCTTCCTTCCTTCCTTCCTTCCTTCCCTCTCCCCTGTCTCTGACTCTTTCTTTCTTTTGAGATAGTGTCTTGCTGTGTTGCCCAGGCTGATCTCTTCCTCCTGGGATCAAGTGATCTTCCTGCCTCAGCCTCCCAAGTGCTGGAACTAACAGGCATACTCTACTGCACCAAGCTAAATGATTCATTTACTGGCTTTGGTAACTGCCTCAGAATCCACTACCAAAAGACCTGTCTGGTTCTGGGATGTTGCATGTGGCCATAGGAAGGGACTCTGAGGACGCATAGTCATTCAGCTGGCTGTACATAGTGGGCGAGTTACGGGTTTGCTCAGCCACTCCGTGAGTGTGTCAGGGCTCCTCTGCTGGGTTCAGGCGCTGTGGTAGTGTCTGAAGAACAGATCTTTTTTCTTGAATTTTCAGCCACTTACTAGGGAATTTGTTTTACTGAATTGGATAAAATGTTCAATCTGTCTGCTCCTCTTGGAAGTCATCATGCAGATCTTGGTTTTGTTTTGATTTGTCCTTGATGGTAATTACAGATTTTCAATTCAGTAGTGGAAACCCAGCAAAGTAGCAGCCACCAACTCCAAACTAAAGTGCCCACAACCTTTTGTTTCTATCCCTGTGGGTACATGGTGGCAGGCTGTTCTGACGGGAAATGGCACTTCTTTTTGCCTGAAGGGGAGATGATACGCGTTAAGACACTGGAGAACATGGCATTTACTAAAGAAAAAATGTTGCACATCCCAAGAATATGACTAAATATGACCGCATTGTGAGCCATTGCCTGCCTTCAAGTCTAGTAGCCTTTCGGTGACATTGAAGGTGCCCAGCAAAGGTGCCCCATCATTTACCTGCTCCCGCATTCCAGGCTCCTGCTGGCCGTCATGTGTCTCTGGGCTAGGGTTTTGAATGCTGCACCCCAATAACTGCTCCATGAGGTGATGTATAGCACCCCATTGCATTACAGAAGGAACTGAAGATCAGAGACATTGATGGTAACACAAAGTGGCTCACATGATGGAGCGCTAAGGGGCCCCCACAGCCCTGAGCCAGCTCGTGTTCACACAGTGTGTCCCTGACCCTAACATCTTTGATGAGGTAGGTACTGTGATTGCACTTGACAGAAAGACAGAGCTAAAGAGGTAAGATCTCCTGAGCAAGGCCACCAGTTAATAAAGGGCGTCAGGATCTGAGCTTCTCATCTACTGAGCTCGAGCTGACCCACTTCCCAGTGTGCCTCACATTAGAATTGTCTGGATTGATGTGTGGATTTTTGTTTTTGGCGTTTTGTTGAGACAGGGTCTCAGCATCTAGTTCAGGTTGGCCTTGATCTTGAGCTCACTACTTGGCCCTGGCTGGCCTTGAACTTGCAGTGATCCTCGTCTGTGTGCTGGGATTGCAGGTTGTGCCACCATGCCCAGCTTATGTGCATTTTTTTTAACCATACGTGAATACTCAAACCACAAGGAGTTAGTATTGTGGTTGTTCGCATTTATGTACTTGTCCATAGAGTACAAAGTGCTTTTCTTTCCTTGACTGAACCGCGCTCTGTGCCAGCAGCAGCACCTTCCTGGTCTCTGCATGCCCAGTTTTTACTACAGGCCACTCTTGACCCAGAGCCAGAGTGACCTGCAGGATGCCCAGCAGATCATGTGCTCACAGCCCAGTGGTTTCCATTCCCCCTTTGAACAACACGCAGACTCCTCCCGCTGCCCGGTCTCTAGTACACCTTTTGTTGGTAATCACCTCAAGGCTAAGGGCAGCCTTGCAGTTCCCTGAATGCCCACAGTGGTCCCTGAGATGCCTCATGTCCCCACAGCTGAGTAAACCAATTGGATTCTTAGGTCCCTTGGCGTCAGGACACCCTGGGCAGCGGGTTTTGAAGCACAGTTCCTGAGCCAGCAGCATCAGTGTCACCCAGGTGCCTGTGAGAAACACAAGCTCGTGCTGCCTGCCAGGCTTGCAGATGTAGATGCTCGGAGCGGGGCCGGGAGATCCGATGGGCCCCCAGATTGAGAGGCACTCCCACATTTGAGACGCATAGTCCCAGGGCATTTCAGATTATTTTCACATTGTTCAGTTTTTAAAGTTTCAAATGTTTTAAAGAGAAAATTACTTCAGGGAGGAGCAAGCACAAAGCAGAATGGCAGGATGGCTGCTGCAGAAGACCTTAACTCCTTAACAACTCAAGTGAGTATCAGGGTGACTGGGCGAAACCAATGAAGTATTTTTTTAATTTTCTTTTTTCATTTATAGGGTACTCCTGCCAAAATATTGTTAATACTGTTTCTTCCAGCTTCCCAAATTTCAAACATACAGAATTGAAATAATTGTATAAGGAAACTCAAATAACAATTTTTTAGATTCAACAATCTTTTATGTACTCCAAATATGTACTAATAATTTTTTTAAAAACTTTGATATTTTTGTCCTCTTTAATGTTTGTTGTCTTTGATTGCCAAACTACATGAAAGTAAGCTGCAGATTTCTTGATATTTCACCCGCAAAATAAGGATAGTTGCCCCTTAACTATAACATCAATATCACTAAGCAGTTAAACAACTTATTTATAAATATCATCAAATATCTCATCCCTATTAAAATTTTCCTATCCAATAGGTTATTTTTAATGTAAAGAGTAGTGATATTGTGCACTTAGAAATGGTCATCACATAAACTTTTACATCTGGCTACCATGGTAATTTTTTCTCATCCACAGAGGACAATGTCATGTCTTCTAAATCTTTGCTATCTTGCCATGTTTGAACCTGAGCACACTAGAATCCTGGCAATCACAGAACTGGCAATCACAAAACTAGAACTGGCAATCACAGAAGACTGTGATAATGGTTGGGTAAATTCCCAACTTGTAATTATAAAGTGTCTGAAGCATTATGGAGGAGAACTGAGAGTCTACTTGTAGATAACGAGGATAGTTTAGATGTGGGCAGATCTGGAAACTTCTCTGAGGCAGTGACACAAGTTAACCCTCAGGACGGTGGAGGGATTGGCCAGGCATGGGAGAGGATGCCACAGAGACATTGGCAGGTTCCAGAGCCGTGAATCAGAAGAGAGCTTCATCAAGGTCCCAGAAGAAAACTGCAAGTGTGGAAGGTGGTGAGGGGGCTGGGGCCGGTGAGATGAGCAGGGACCAGAGCCTACAGCAGCCTCTTCACAAAGTGGTGTCAAGAGTTTGGCTCAAAGCCTGTGTGCAATGGGAAGCCACCAGTGGGATTTTTACCAGAGGGGTATGATCTGGTTTCTAATATGTATGTATTTATTAAGCATAAAAGTTTTAAATACATGAACATTTATTTAGAAACCTATGAACAGCCCACAGGCATCAGCAAATAATACACAATTTCAAATAATGTATCCCACTTGATGTGATTGATTTTATGAAGACTATGCTGGCTGCTTGAGGGAAGGGCTGGTGCAGGTGTGGAGCAGAGACTGCTGGGGACCGCTTGAATACTTCAGTGTGTCAAGCAGCATGGGCAGGATGAGGTGTGGTCCTGGGATGTCTTGCATGGCTGCCCAGGAGCTTGCAGCTGGACTTGAATGTGAAAGATAAAGGGGAGGCAGAAGTCAGGATGAGTTTTGGCTTAAACAACCCGGTAAATGCTAGTGCCATGCACTTGGGGCTGAGAGTGAAGGCTGGGATCTGTCTTCGGGGCGCCAGGTACTTGGTGAAATCCTACAGGCCTGTTTCTCCCACCAGCTCAGGTACAGGTTCCCCACTTAATGGGATGTCTGTAACTACCTGCAAGCATGACTAAGGGACACTGACCCACTAGCAGAAGGAAATGAGCCCAGATTTGTACCGTGTGGAGATAGATTTGTGTTGAACCTTGTCCACTTTTTGCCCAGTTCACTGGGTCCGAGAACATGCTCTGTAGTGAGGAAAAGAGCACAGGGATCAAACAAATGGACCTTTGTTAAAGGGCTTCAGACCACACACCGTGCTGCCCTCTGACTCGGCCACTTTCTGACTCACTTTTGCTAAGCTACTGCTGTCAAACCCTTCAAACCTCAACTTGGAAAATAAAAAGGAAAAGTCTACTGTAAAAAATCTTTAGAAAATAGTAGAAACAGTTTGAAGACCAACATTTGGCAATCTTTAGGGTCAGGCGAGATTTTAATGCCTCACAGTGTAAATGTTGGTGTATTCTTCCTGGCACTGATTCTGAGCATGCTGAGTGTCGGCGAGGTGTGAACCATGCTGCGGTGGTGGAGCACGAGTCCGTGCTATGCCCTGCCCAGAGGATTCCCAGCGCAGGGAGGATGGGGAGATGCCCGGGGAGGGAGGTTTGGGGCAGGGCGAGGAAGCTTCTAGGCCTCACTCCCCGCAGGAACCAGAGTACACGGGCCCCAGGGGCGGGCGGAGGCAGCTAGACCCAGGTGCAGAGCCTGTCTCAGAGCTCCCAAGTCTTAGAAGACAGCTCTTCTTTAGGCCAGCAGGCTAGCAGGATTCAGCTGAGGCTTGTTTCTCCACTCCAGCCCGGCCAGTACTGGCGGTCACAGTGTGGGTCCTGGTGTCACCATGAGATCCAGCTTTCAAAACCAGGTGAAAGAACAAGGTTCAAGTTTGCAAATAGAGATGTCTACCCAAGTAACGAGGCAGACTTACTACACAGGAGCTTAGGGGACCAAAGTGGTAAAGGTCTAAGGTGCTGCAGGATAAAAAGGCCTTTGCACTCAGCAGTTAGTGGGTGTGGAAACTTACATGACACCTGTGAAACTTGAAAGTTGGTAAGAGAAGAGTTTTTGGATACATGGGGCCCTCCAAATTCTCTGTATTTGTGACTCCCTAACATTCTGATTTACCTAGAGGTGGTATAAAAATTCCATCAACTTTTTTGAGACATGGTTTTGCTATGCAGTTCAAGCTGTCCTTGAACACACTGTGTAGCCCAGGCTGGCCTTGAACTCATGGTGATCCCCTTGCCTCTGTCTCCCAAGTGCTTGGGACTACCGGTGTGCGCCACCATGCCAACTCCATTGATGGATCTTTGAAAGGCACTGTTTATCTCTTGTCACACAGACCTTTTCTTCTGACACAATCCCTGTGATGAGTGGCTATGATTCTGTAGCACTGCCAGCTGTTTTTCCACCACTCTAGCATATCAGTAACACTAGCAAGTCTTGGAGTAGGCTATATCACACCTAAAACTCACTCTTGGCCAAATGCTTAAATCCACAAGATGAATTACAGACTTAAGTAAAAGCTGTTAGTACTTAATGGCATCAAAATTTTCCATTACAAATAGTTTTTATTCTTCAATTTGAAGAGTGCCTTGAGTAGTCTTTGAATTTCCGAGCCTTGTAGATCAAAGATTTCTTCAGCTGTCTGAATAAGAATGTTGAAAAACAAAAACAAATCTTTTTCCTGCTATAAAATCTTTGCCATGTTTTTGTCTTTATGTAACTCAAAACGGCTGAACTGAGAAGATTGGTGAGTTTTGTTCAAAATCTAAAAATGCATTCAAAATGAAGTAATTGATAATTTCAAAAGTACCCTCCATTCTGACCCCAAGAACAAATTGTGTTGAATTTTCAATTGATGATCCAGAAAGTTGTTAAATAGCACTTGTGAGAATAAAATTGATTATGGCTAAGGATGCCAAAATGTTTTTTAAATCATTTATTGAAATGATTCAAGACTAAACTGTGATAATGCGGACTTGGTGATGGTGTCTGGTATAATTTTTCCTCTGATTCCATAGTAGCCCACAGCCACATGCATGTTCTTTTTGTAAAGTGATCTGCAAAATAACGAACTTATTTTGAAAGCTTTTGCAGAAAAAAATTAGCCTATAAAAAGCAACAGTTCCCACTTTGATAGTCATGTTTGCTGATGTTTCAGGCTTGACATTCAGTATATGAGAAATCAACTCCTTTTAGCAGGTGGTGCATTAACTCATTGGTCATCTGGTGTCACAGACATAATTGACCACTTATGCACCAGAATTGTAGCACTTCTAAACTAATTCTGCTGTTTCTGGATAGTGCTTATGTCCATGCTTATAAAGTCATAGATGGCCGATAGGGTGTAAAGTGCATGTCTTTGTGGAGGGGTGACACATGATACCCTATGTGCTTTCTGACACAGGAGACTGAGGCACTTTTGCATGTAGAAGCCATTTGTTTCCAATTTCTTCCTGTGTTGCCTTTATTTAAAATTTGTTAAAATCTAAAATTACAAAATCTACCTTACAAAAATTGGGAACCTGAAAAAAGTATAACATATAAAAGTAAAAAGATCCACCATTTGCATTGACTTTGTGTGAAACTACATTTTGTTACATTTGCTTTGTGAGACTGTATTTACATAATTGCAGTCATGCTGTACACGGAATTTCTACTTTTTATTTAAAATGGACATTTTCTCCATTCTGAGTTTTGTAATGTCAGTCGTAATGAGTGTATACTGCTCTATAATGAGACGTACGCCTATAACCTTTATGGGATTCAGGTTGCTCTATATTTGCTATCATAATTCTACACTTCACATCTTTCTACATAAAATATTTTCAACATTGCTGTTTTAGACAAAAGACAGGTTGCAAGTCAAAGGAAATCAATTTGCTCTGGCTTAGCACAAAGGAGACGGATCGGCTTGTGTGGTGAAAAGCTAGAGTGCACGGACTGCAGGTGCCACCAGGCAGGAGGCTGAAGGACGTCCTCAGGAGCGCAGCGCTCTCCTCTGTGGACCGGCTGCTCCGTCGCAGCCCGCCTCCTTTACACCCTCTTGCAGAGGGCCGGCTGCTCCTCCCTGCAATCCCAGCGAAGTCCTACCATGGAGGCTCATTTGCCTGACTGAGGCAGAAGACCCCGGCCTGGGTGTCCCGGGGCCAGGGCAAGGGGAGGCCCGGAGGCCAGGTCCTCCTCTCCCGCCCTGACGGCCCTGCGCACCTGGCTGAGGCGCTGCTTACTGAGCCCACCGTCCGCCCTCACGGGGGGCCGCTGCACCCCCAGGCCCATGGACCCTCACCCCTCGACCTCCACTCAGAAGCCTGCCCTGCCCTTGCTGTCCACGTCCCTCTGTCTTCCTCACGGCCAGCGCACACGTTCGCCGCACGTCCTGCCAGGCACGTTCTCCAGAAGGCACAGGGCGGGCGCTGCTTGCAGCCCTGGCCCCTCCGTAGACAGACAGAGGCCGAGCGAGCCCGCGGCCCCCTCGGTAGAGAGACGGAGGCCGAGCGGGACCGCGTGCCCCTCGGTAGATAGAGGCACAGGGAGCCCACTGCGGGCCTCGCCAGGCCAAGGTCTCCCCAAGTACAGCGTCAGCTGCTGACAAGTGTGATGGGAAGAGCCCTGCGATTCTCTAAAAGAAAAAGGACCCACGGGGTCAGCCAGCCCAGAGCGGAGCGGAGCAAGGTGCAGGATGCGGCCCTCCCGGCTGCGCCTTCGAAGCAGGGCGTCGGGGAAGCAGAGGCCGCTGGCCCCCGCCGAAGAGCAGCCCTACGGGAAGCGGCGCCCGCGGGACTGCAGCAGAGAACCTCGGCCGGGCAGGGCCCTCAGGCTGTGCGCCCACCCTGCTGTCCTCTCGGGCTGGGACGGACACGGGGAGACAGACAGACAGACAGACAGACAGACACACACACACACTCTCTCTCTCTCTCTCTCTCTCCCCCTCCTCCCCGCCCCCCACCAGCTTCTCCTTCAGGCCCAGGCTGCTCTTCCACCCTCTGCTTTTCCCTTATCCTCTTCCCTACCAGCACACCAGCTTCGCGCAGCCCTTCTCTCTGCCCAAAGCAGCACTCGGCACAAAAAGACCTTCAATACATTTAAAAAAAAAAAGGGAGAGCGCTGGAGGGAAGGGCGGCCCCCAAGGGCTCACCCTTTTCCCCTGGGTAAATTCTGCCCAAATCTTAATTCCCGCCTCGTGTGTAACATTCCTCTCCACTGCCATCGGGCTCAGAGGGGCTATCTTGTGTGTGTGTGTGTGTGTGTGTGTGTGTGTGGTGTACCAGGAATCGAACTCAGGACCTTGCACTTGCCAGGCAGGAGCTGTGCTGCTCAGCTATATCCTGGGGCCAGAGGGGCTTGCAAAACTGCTACTTTAAGTAAAAATTAATCATTAACATATGTAGTTGGGAAGTGGGTGGGGATGTTTTTTGTACTTTCCCATTCTGAACAGTCCAGTTGAGTTAGTATTTTGATTTACAGAACTTTCTCTGATCTGTTTATCATTAGAGTATATTTAATTTTGTATATTTTCTAAGAACTTTAAATGTACAAAAGTCTTGCAAAAAGTCAATCCACATAAAAAGCACCTCTGTCAAGAAAAATATCTATGACATACATCAGAGTAAATAAATCCAATCTCCCTTTACCTGAACAAAATTCTTTGAAAACTTCACATCCTAATCTTTTTTCAAAAAAATCTTTAGCATCACTCAACATGGAATAATAACAAACAGCAAAATAAACAAATGACTATGTTCTTAAAAATAAGTACTATAAAAATTTTCTAATTTAAAAATAGCACCAATGATAGAAAGGTATGTCTTTTTTCAGTTTAAAATCCCTAAACAAGTGATTTACCAAAATTCATGCAAACTAAATTTTGAGTGGTTGATTTTTAAATCTCTTGTGAACTAGAGTGGGAAACTTAAAAAAAAAGAAAGGAAAAAAACAGTAATCTAAGATTTAAAGGACAACAGACAGGCATACTCCTGCAGGCACATGTGCCTACGTGCGCACATACAAACAAAACCCTGCCAGGCGAAACACGGTTTTCTGCTAGTTGTGTCACCAGTCAGCAACCTCAACCACAAAGGGCGTTTTCACATCTATCTTGCCACTGTTGAGGATGGAGCAGTTGCTAAGCGGCCGGTCATGCCCATCAGTTGCTTGGAGCTCTATGGTGTGTACCACTGTCTGTGAGAGAAAGCAGAGGTGTCCTCAGTTCCGACTAGAGCTGTGGTGGTCAGAAGGGGCATCAGACCACCCTGAAAGCCCAAGAAGGAAATAAGTTTTATCATTACGAAAAACATACAAGCTAAGTGCGGAACTCAGAATATAAAGATGGATGATGGATGGATGGATGGATAGACAGATTAGATAAGATAGATGGATAATGGGTAGATGGATAGATAGCTGGAGAGTAGATAGATGGATGGATAGATAGATGGATAAAAGATACAACAGATAGATGATAGATAACAGAATGAGATTCACTCACTACCTTCTCAAAGTATTTCCTCACTTTTAAGCATTTGATAGTCTAAAACAATTAGCTACTTTGTGAGTATCTACCTATAATAGAAAGCCTTTTTAATCAACTGCCACCGCCTGGTGTAAGACTAACATGGAGTCAGTCAGTTTCAACCCTGCCCTATACCAGGTCTAGGTACAATAAAATGGGAAGAAAGCAGATTTAAAAGTTGACCTAGTTCCAAGTTTGCCCATTTCAAAAGTTTCCCAAGCTATTAATCTGCAGATTGAATGTTATGCCCCACCACCGCAAGATGGAAGGACCCCTTCTCTGCTGGGACGGCTTCCCAAGCCAATGTGTCACTGGTGTTGCACGGAGGGAGGATGTAGCAGGCTGAGAAAAAGGCCTTTGAATGGGCGCTCCAAACAGTGTCTCCAGCTCAGTTCCTGGATTCAGCTGGGTAGAATCAAGTAGCAGGCAGAAGATGTAGAAGAACTGCCATGAATAAGACGGGGTCATTCATGTTTGGATGGGGAGTCAAACAGCTCCCACAAAAATGAAATAAATGAAATGCAGAAGAGGTCGAGGGAGGCAAGGACAACCAAGGGCTGGGCTGGGCAGACTTCACAGTGGCTGGCTTCAGAGTTGAGGGCTATTCTAGCAGCTGATAAGAAGAAATGCTGACGGGG
>NW_004955521.1:1140546-1146890 GCF_000276665.1 Chinchilla lanigera
GGGAGGAGAGGGAGAAGGAGGGCTTTCAGAAGTACTCCTATGGGTTATGAATTAGATCCTTTGCTCTTTGAGGAATAACAGCAAAGATTCAAATTCTCTTAGTAACTGCTGGTTGCCAAACATGTTTTTGAATGTGACTTGGTATCTGGACTGAACCACAAGGTTCAGGGTGTAATATTTTATTTTTAATTATGGTAAGAAACACATGACATAAAATTTGCCATCTTATCTACTGTAAGTGCACAGCTCAGTAGTGTTAAGTATATTTACACTGTTGGGCAACCTCTAGAATTTCTTCATCCTGAAAACCTGAAACTCTATATCCATCAAATATCTCTGCCCTCACCAGCCCCTGACAACCACTACTTTAAATACCTCCCATAAGTGGACTCACAGTATCTGTCTTCTCGTGACTGTCTTATTTCACCTAGGTAAGATCCTCAAGGCTGCTCTGTTTCAACATGTGTCAAAATGTCTTTCCTTCTTAATACTGACTAATATTCCATTGCGCGTATACATGCAGCCCTGATTTTACTTGGTTACATTAGACAGGGCTTTCTATTTATAGCTCCTAGTAAAATAAATTACTTAACTTCTCCATGTCCAGTCCCTGGCTTCTGCTCTAATGCCCCTAACAATTAAAATGCCATGCCATTTACAATTTATTCATTTTTGAAGAGGCCAGTCAGCATATAATAATGGATCTCTAACAACCCATTTTAAAGCTTAAATGAATCAACTGACTGTACTTTCACAAACCACGTAAAGCTTTAAAAAAGAAAATATATCAAGTTACCATCCCGTCGAGGACTTTTCCAAACACCACATGTTTGCCATCCAACCAGGCAGGCTTGGTCAAGGTAATGAAGAACTGGGAGCCGTTGGTGTCTGGCCCAGCATTGGCCATACTGACCCAGCCAATGCCATAGTGCTTCAGCTTGAAGTTCTCATCGGGAAAGGTCTCGCCGTAAATGCTCACACCTGAGTGAGAAGACAGGAAACAGGCGTCTAATGAACGTAACTCTTCCAGAGAAGCACAAGGCTTTAGTGTAATCAGTTACTAGAGCCCTACAGGAGGTGGGAAGGTGGCAAAGATGGTCAAACGTGAGGAGCAGACGTTAACTCCTTAAAGGACGTGGGGCACCAGAGCCTGAAACAAAAGCTTCTCATACGGCCCAAGACGGCGGACGCCCTCTAGCCTCGAAGGTCCAAATCTCCATCGAACAAGTCAGTGATTTCTCCCCAGAAAGGAGAGCAGAGGGGTAGCATGGTGCCCCAAAGCCAGAGAGCAGAGTGCTGAGCCACACCCCACCCTTGTCCTCTGATCAAGCACCTGTCCTGGGTCACGCCGACTTTAGCACTGAACCAGGGTACACCAAGCACTGAGCCCGTGTCCTCAGCTTTTTATTCCCACAACACCCCTATAGAATCAGTGTTCTTGGTTCTATTTTACCCTGGGCAACACAGTTATAAAACTTAAAATTTGAACACCTGACTTTCTGACCACAGCTGGTCTAGACATCAAGAACAACTCCCCAGCGCAGACACAGAAGGTGACAGAAACCGGGGGTCCCTGGGGATCGACAGAGGGACGCACATGGCGTGGAGTCTGGCGAAGCAGCAGGGGCAGCAGACGCTCCTTCTCCAGAAGAACTGTGGACCATGAGAAGCATCTGTCCGGACTTGAACACCTGCATGGCCTGTCCTGCCCACTGCCCCTTTGGCCAGCTTTCTTATCCCTCTGGCTGAGTTATAAGGACCAGAAGTGGCCATGAGAGTCAAGCACCTCAGAACTGACTGATGAAGGACAGACCAGGTGGCCTAGCAGGAACTCCTCCCAGAAGGCTCTATGCTAAATAGAAATGGTTCAAAATTTCCTCTCCAAAATTCAGGGAATTTTAGCCCTATGCTCACACAAACACTGGGCAGCAAAGACAGAGAGAATGAAAACAGAACGCGGGGCCAAGTGAAGCTCAGGCACTCTTCTGCCAGACTGTGTGGCAGGGAGGAGGACGCCGGTTCCGGGAGGACAGCGCCAGAGCAGCAGGGTTTTCCTGAGCGAGCTGGCACAGTGGCAGCCCGCTTCCCTCTGTGTCTTAGCAAAGTATTTTGGGTAATACAGTGGCTTCATCTCAGGCTTCAGCTTGGTAAGTGAGAGGAGAAAGGCAAAAGGAGATGTTACCACCGGTGCCGTCTCCTGCAGTGAAGTCCCCGCCTTGGATCATGAAGTCCTTGATGACTCGATGAAAGCTGCTTCCTTTGTATCCATAGCCTTTCTGAAGAGATAATTTCAAGTGAATGCACAAGTAGAAATTACTTATACTCAAAGGTAAACCCCAGTGTTTATCTGAAAATAAGAAAACTACAGTCTCTACAGAACTGATAAGGTCCCAGCAGTGATTCACTGACAGACTTACCCTTCGGTGACCAAAGAATAAACTACAAAAGTAAAGCACTAGTTTACATGAAAAGAGAGTAATCTGCATCTTCACTTGACTGACTCCCCAGTTTTACAAATGTAAAGGCACTGGGTACCTAAATAATAAGATTTTATAGGAAAATAAAAGATGTCACAGAGTTGAGTAACATCATAATTTCATACTTATTTCCCTAGAAGACATCTCTATAGTTGACTCTTTAAAAGGATACAGTTTTGTGCATAGTTAAAGGAAATAAAACTCAGACCTCTCCTGTTGCCAGAGCAACAAAATTTTCCACAGTCTTGGGTACAACTTTTCCAAAGAGGCCAATCACAATTCTGCCCACATCTTTGTCTCCAATCTTCACATCAAAGAAGACCTGTTGGTAGTTGAAACAGTAAAAGGTTGTAATTTGGGAAGGACAAACATACAGGTCAGAATTAACATCTGTGAACTGACCACATGGGAAAGGCTGCCCTCAGCAAGCATGGCATCAGCTGAAACAACTGTGTGGGTGTGGTTCACTCACAAATAATCATTCAACAAACATTCACTGAATACCACCTATGAGCCAGGTGATTATACCAGATCCTGAGCTCAACGCTTGACAGCAACAAGACGACTTGAGGAATTCAAGTCCCCTTCAGCCTCTAGCCAAACACTGTTGCTACTTGCTGTCTCCTGGCTTCGTGGGTAAAGATCAGAGTGGCAAATATTCTTTTAAAAGGTAATGCTTCCTACTCTTGCAGGAGAGGAGAAAATGGTGAGGAAAGAGGCCAACCATCTAGCTTTATTTGTTGTCATTTCAAACACTGCCAAACTCCCAGTGAGTTCCTGATAGATGCCTGCTGCCGAGGGGCCGTGGAAGACGATGAAAACACAGCAACCCTCCAAAAGCCCCCCGTGAAGCAGCGGCCCCCAGCCCGGCCGGCCCGCGCCGCGGCTGAGGTCCTGGCAAAGCTCTCACCCTGGGAGCACAGGCACCACCACATTCCCCACGCCGCACAAGTAGTTTGTTCTTCTCTTTCACGTCTTAGAACCAAAGGAAAACATCCAGAAACAAGTATGGGTCACTTTTTTGTAGACTAAAGCTTAGAAGTTCCCTTGGACTTTTTTAAAAAAAGGTTTCATCTGAAATGAATTCACACGCGTTTTGCTTCACAAATCACTGAAGGATGAGTCTCCGAGGCTTGAAAAGGCCACGGAGCCGAAGGGCATTCTATTAGCGAGTTTAGATTATATGAAGCAATTTACTGTTTGAATGGGTAAAAGAGACATTCAAGAGATGGCTTTAAAAAATATAAGAAGGGTTGTCAAAGAAAAAAGATGTCTTGCAGTTTAGAAAAATCACTAAGTAAAGACTGTCAAGCTTTCGTTCAGACAAGGGCTTCTGCCAATATGTCAGTTCGCCTGTCACAGGTGATGTGATATTTAGGGTTCTGGGTGGCATTTCACAATTGTTACATGACCAAGGCAGCACAAGTTTTATTATTTATACAGAAGAGCTTTACAGAGTGCTTGAACAATGTTCCTGCTTTCAGGAGAAACCAACAGAGCAGGAAGGGACAGGAGGCCTCGCGCGGAGACAGAGGCGGCTTCTCTGGGGGTCTCCCAGCCCCCAGCCACACGAGACGCGGGGTGCAGCACCGAGGGGAACCAGGGCAGAACCCTAAACACCCCACACAACACTTGGGAAGGCTTTCCAGAGTTTTAATGTAAAGGAGGCAGTTAGGCCTCTGAATGTTTAGAAAGCAAAAAAGAATAAAACGTGAGAGAGCAGCATGAAAAAACGGAAAACAGTGCCTGTCACCTTGCATAATTCTGCAAGAAAACCCTGGTTTTGGACACATAGGCCTAGCATGCTAGCAACAGGCCCTCCCCAAACCGCAATGCCGCTCCGTGAGGACAGGACAGAGTGGAGGGAGACAGCAGAGGGAGGAAGACAGGGAAACAATCTTACCACAGCGACGGCTAGGGGACAGAAGGGTGGGCAGAGGTGAGAGGAGTAAGCAAAGGGGAGAAAGTGGTCAGCGAAGAGGGACCGCGAGGAGGAGAAGGAAGAAACGCTGCTGGGGCTCACGTGTGTCCGCAGCTTTCCTTCCTCATCCTACACACCAGTCCCACCACGTCCTGCCCGGGGGAGGGGCCAGCAACTGTTAGCGCTGACTTCGCAGTGAGGAGAGCAGGGGCGAGGGAGGTCACACGGCTGACCAAGGTGTCCCATGAGCGTGAGAGTCAGAACTTCAACGCAAGGCTAGCCTCACTTACACTCTGGCTTCCTATTCATGTGGCTCTCCCACTGCAGACAGGGAGCCCCTAAAGCAAAGCAGCAGAGTCTTCTGTTCCCCACAACCCTGCACACTGCCAGCAAGCGCAGAGTGGGAAAATGTTAAACGGTTCCAAGTCAAGTGATACCAAGTGAGGGTCAGGGCGCACCCCCTATAGCAGGTGGGGGCCGCATGGCAAACCTGACGCCAGACTCATCTCTGGGCCTGTGAGACCCCTGAGAAAGGGCCCAGCACCGGACAAGGTGGGCCACAGAGCTCCTCCCTCACGGAGCCCCCGGAGAGGGCCAGCACCCCATGGCTGGGAGGGATGAGCAGCTGGGCCTGGGAGGGCGTGGCTGTCTCGGCTCAGGGCGCTCGCGCTTGGGGCAGGGAGTGGCAGGTCTGGCCTGGCAGACAGATGAGCGCCACTCCCGGCGCCTGTGCAGGGCACAGCACCAGGCCTCTAATTCACAAGCTCCTGTCAACAAAATCTCAAGGAGAGGAGGGCTGCTGGGGGACTGTGGCCAAGTGATCTGCTTTTCTACACTCAGAAATCATCCTCAATGTCTTCATTTCCCTTCCCTTCATTTCCTTCCGAACTTGACAGAGGCAGCGGAGAAAACAAACGGAGACATGCCACGTGGCCGCACAGAACTGGGCACAGGAAGCGCCCTTCCTGACAGTGTCCTGCCCCTGCGGCCACGGCCTGCCTGTTCTGGCGTCCTTCTCTGGAGGTTCTAGCGGTTCCCAGCCCAGCTTGCACCTCAGAATCACTAGGTGCTGTTAAAGGGTGAGAGACGGCTTCCATTCGTTTTAAAACACTTCCCAGGTGAAACCTGTGCCGATAGCAGGGGACGCGCCCTAAAGACTATGCACCATGAGTCTAAATTCACACTTACTGTAAGCGCACTCGGCATCCCACACTGCGACCCCACCCCCTCTCTCTGACTCCATCTACACAGTCGGCAGTTCCTGTTGGTTGCATCTACAAACTCCATTTCAAGTTCCCCGCTTCCTCCTCCCGTCCCCAAACTCCCACCCCACAAGCCGCCCACCCTCTGGACTCTGGCACCAAGCCCCGAAGGCCTCTCGGTGCAGTCTCACTCAGCACTGCGCTAATTCCTCAAAAGCACGGCGCAGCGCGGCACGCTCACCCTCCAGGACTCTGACTGCGCCAGAGTAAGACCCCAGGTTATAACCAGCAGCCCGCAACTACCCGCGGCCCCCACCCTGCAGTCTCGCTGCGGCCGCCCGCACCTCACCCCAGGCGGCTCTCGCCGGCCCGCAGCGCACCGGCCGCGGCCGCCCCCGCCAACCACGCCTCCAGGACGGCTGTTCCTCCTCCGTCGGGCGTTCCAAGACGTCACCCCGAGTGTCACCGTCACTCCCGCAAGCACCTCACAGTTCTGTAACTTTCGCGGCTATGCCAGCTGCAGACTGAAAGCCTCGTTCTGCTCTGCGGCCTCGTTCTGCTCTGTGGCCAACCGATTCCCAAAGCCAGAACTGCCCGAAGGCCCCGGGCCACCGAGCAGAGCCCGGCTTCCCAGAGCTGAATCCATCACCGGCCGCGGCGCTTCGCGCTCCCCCGGCCACGTCGGACCTGGGGCCCAGCGCCTCCTGCGCCCCGGGCGCCCGCGGAACCGCGACTCGGCTCGGC
>NW_004955521.1:1147669-1151992 GCF_000276665.1 Chinchilla lanigera
GGGGCGTCGGCCGCGCGGGGCGGGGCTCAGCGCCCAGGCACGGAGACCCCGGGGTCCGCATGCTCGGGCCGCCGTCGCTCGGTCCGACGGCAGGGGCTGCCCTGAGGGGCAGGCAGAGTTACGGGGTTCGGGGGCCCTGTCCCGGGAAGAATTGTTCACTCGTTTACTCATTTGCTTGGGGTGATTCTGTGGTACACCAGGCCACAAACGTGGCCGAACAGAACTGTCTCCTGTGAAACCAAAGTAGTCAGGCTGAATTTTAAGTGTACAAGTGTAACACGAGATTTCTGTAAACCTAAGAATTATGTTTAGGAAGAGTCAGGGGACTTGGAGAAGTTCCCATTATCATTTAAACTCAGGGAAAACTCAGGTTGAAGTACCACATAGGAAGTCTGATCCCAACTGTAGATGTAAATGCATAAAGGTATTTTTAAAAAATGCGCCAAAATATTGACAGTAGCTGAACCGGGCGTGGTGGCGCAAGCCTGTAATCCCAGCCAGCACTTGGGAGGCTGAAGCAGGAGGGTCACTGCGAGTTCGAGACCAACGTGGGCTACAAAGTGAGCTCAAAGCCAGCCTGAACTACATAGTGAGACCCTGTCTCAAAAAGACCAAAAAATAAAATATTTACAGTAGCTATGGTGATAGAATTACGGATTTTTGTTCTCTCAGATATTCTACAATGAGCATGTAAATATTTTATAACCTAGGGAAAAGTCTTAAAACTCATTGCTTTTTGAATTAGGAATCAAAAGAACTTTTATATTTCACAATAATATCTCTAAGATTAAGTTTAAAATTAAGAGTATTCTCTTGGCTTTTAAGGAATTGGTACCACCAGGTCAAGATTTCCTTGGATAAATGATGAATTACTATAAGTATACCTAAAATGACATTGGGACCCTTTAGGATAGAAGGAGTAACCGCTTCTGTTCAGGGATGGGGCGAACACTCTTGAACTATTTTTATGATGCAGTCCAGGGAGGCCTCCTGCTCCCTCCACCCCGCTTCTAACAAGGAAAGAGGCCCGTGGTGTGGTAAGCTAAGGCATCTCTTGGAATCTCACTCCGAAGGAGTGAGTCCATGTTCCCTTAACTTTGGTCAATAAATTCTTGGCTGTCCTTGACCTTTTCCACGCCCATATAAACGGGAATAGCTTGTCAGTTTTGGCCTAACTGGGCTTTTGATTGGGTTTGCCCTGCCTCTATGGGTCATTCGGAAGGAGCTGACAGATTTACAGTATCGAATCTTCCAATTCCTGGACATAATCTTTAATTTCTGTCAATAAGATCTTACAGCCCAGAGGTATCATGCATATTTTATTAGATTGATTTCCTAGAGTTTTTTTTATGCTATTGTCAATTGTACGTTTTAAAAAATTTATTTTCTTGCTTGTTTTATTAAAATAAAATAAATTTTGTATATAACATATATACCAAACTTGTTAAACTTACTTATTCTGATAATTTATCTCTGAATTATGTAAATTTTTCTCCATAGACAATTATACCATCCATGAACAATGACAATGTTATTTCTTCCTAATCTTTATACTTTTTATTTCTTTTTCTTAACTTATTGCACTGGCTAGGATTTAAAATACAAAAATAAGTGGCAACAGTTGGACTCCTTGTGTTGTGGTTTTGCAGCAGCAAGCAGAAACACTGAAATGACATCCAGGATTTGGAGGCAGATTTATTTACATCAATGGGCACTGATTGGGATCACTCCTAGAATATCAGGTCCTGATCCCTGGTGGTCTAGTGCTAATATGGGATAAGCAGGCAGGAAGCACAGAGGCAGAATGGCTTATCAGTTGATGACTGGTTTATACAATGTGTGTCATAATGACCAGCTGTGCATCACAGTAACCAGCCAATTCTAAGAGACAGGAACAACTGGAACTGAAACAGGATTATTACCTGGGCAACAGAGAAACTGAAGTGTACTGGCTGGGGAGGACATTTTCTGCTACAGTGGAGTTGCTGTCCCCGTGAAAAAGATACATCAACATCTCAAAGGGGCTGGGGATTTAGCTCAGCGGCAAAGCGCCTGCCTGGCAAGCACAAGGTCGTGAGTTCGGTTCCTGGTACCGGAGAAAAACCAAAAAAAAAAAAAAAACATCTCAAATCCCAGTGTGAGTCTACTGAGAAATAATCTTTATAGATGCAATCAAGTTAGGTGAAGTCACAGTGGAGTAGGGTGCACCTCCTCCTATCAGTTGGTGTCCTCTTAAAAGAGATGAGCCAAAGACGCACAGTGAGCATCTCGGGAAGCCAGAGGTAGAGACTGGAGGAGCGAGGCTGCCGGCCAAGGGACCCCAAGGACTGCTGTCAACCTCTAGGAGAAAGAAGGCAAGAAGGACCTGTCCTAGAACCCTCAGAGCAACCCTGTGGTGTTGAACCACGAGCCTCAGCAGCTGTGACTGCCCATTTCTGTTGGTTTGAGTGACCCAGCGTGGAGCACTTTGTTAGGGCAGCCCTAGCAAACTCACATGCCTTGCCTTTGTTCAAACCTGGAGAGGTTTATCAGTGGGTCTACTGAATTAATCATATGATTTTTCATTATTCTATTAGTGTGATAAATTGCATTAACTTTCAAATCGTAACCCAACCTTGCACTCCCGAATACATCTAGCATGCACAGGCCATATTACTTATTTCTAGGTGGGGTTTGCTAAAAAAATGTTTTTTAAATTAAGAAACAGCAAAAAGTGGGGAGGCGTTTTCCCTGGAGTTCAGGAAGAAACAGTACAGTGTGGTTTTCTAGTTCAGACCAGACTGATACCCTACATTCTGTTTTGGTGTGAGTGGGTAATTTGCTGGTTTTATTTTTCAGATATTGATATCTGAATTGATGAATACAACTAGAATGAAATTCTTCTTTCTTGGAATTTTCTGTCATTTTTTGTATCGGTCTTATTCTGGCCCCATACCTGGGCTGACAAATGGTAACCTTGTTCTTGTGGTTTGAAAGGATCTGTGTGAAGTTGCCATTTCTTGCTGGAGCATTTGTTAGAGGACACATAAGCCTGCAGTTTTCTTTGTTGTGAAGTTCTAAATTATATATTTAACTTTCTTATCTAGTTGAAGGAATGTTCAAGTTTTGTATTCTGCCAATTTTTACATGTCTGTTTCATTTACATTTTAAATGTATTTGTGTATGGTTGTATAACGTATCTTCTAGGAGTTTGTAGGTCAGCAGGACTTACGGTAATGTCTCCATTTTCCTTCTGCACATTGGCTCTTTGTGTCTTGCGTTCCTTGAACAACTCCACCATGGAAGCTGGTGAATACAATATATTTAATATTTATATTCTCAACTTTATTATACCGTTCTTCTTGGAGTTTACTGTTGGATCTCTGTCTTCCTGAGGTAGACTCTAAAGTCATCTATTTATCTTTAGATTCTTTTTTATACAACTGTATATGCAATTAAAACATGTTTCCCTTAATACAGCTATAGATGCTTCCTACAAGTATTTTCATTATTATATTTAAAAGTATTTTTCATTTTACATTTTTTGACCTATGTGTTATGTGTATATATATATATATATATATATATATATATATATATACTCCCTTATTTCTAAAACATGACTTAAAAAATCATTTTGTTAATGAGTCTAGCTTAGTCATATTGTAGTTAGAGGACATACTCTGTATACTTTTATGCTTTTATTCTTGCTTTGTCACATGGGATCTGAATGATTCTTTTTGATTTTGCCCTTGTTTAGGTCAATATTCTATACCCATATCCAGCAGAGCCAGGTTATCAGCTCTGTGTTCATAACTCTACCCCTGCTGATATTTTTATCTACTTGTTATAGCAGTTCCTGAGAGATATATATTTAAATACCTTTCATCATCACTATAGTTCATCTGCTTATCCTTGTGGATCTGTACATTTTTCTTTATATATTGAGACCACTTGAGTGAATATGAATCTAGAATTATCTTTTAATGAATTAAATATTTGTCATTGGCAATATCACTCTTTGCTTCTAGGAATGCTTTTTTTTAACTTTTAAGTTTGACATTAATAAAACATACCATCTTTCTTGTGATTACTGAATAGATAACTTTTTTATAATTCCACTTTTACTCTTTTATTTTCTGTTTTAATATATCTCATATAGTGGGCGGGGAGCGCCAGCCTTCGGGCTGGCTAGCTTTCTGCCTGCTGGCTCCCGGTGGGTGGGCCCCCAGCGCACGGGGAGGCCTGGGGCGGGGAGCGCCGGTTTTTTTGGGTCTTTGGATCGGCGTCTCACTCCCGGCCTTCCGGTTCCCTGGAAGGATGCTTCCGGCGCACAGGGAGCTG
>NW_004955521.1:1152092-1159764 GCF_000276665.1 Chinchilla lanigera
TATGCAGCTCAAGCTGGCCTTGAGCTCACTTTGTAGCCCAGGCTGGTCTCGAACTTGCAATGATCCTCCTGCTTCAGCCTCCCAAGTGTTAGCTGGGATTACAGGCGTGCCCCACCATGCCTGGCAATATATCTTTTATAAAGTGTATAAATTGGTTTTGTTTTGTGGGGTTTTTTAATTTAAAATTTTTGTTAGTGTATGTCTGTGATACATAACAATGACATTAATCTTGGGGAATAGTACATATAGATATCATATCATAAAGGCTTTTTTGTTGTGTTGTGTTGTTTTGTTTTGTTTTGTTTTTGTCTTTTTTTATTTTAAAGAGTAAAAGAAGGATAACATAATAATGGGGGGACTTAGCAGATTACAGACAAAATGGTAGGAAATTATCAATGGTTATTGTTTTACATATTGTTATCTACAAAATAGTTTCTCAGGAAAACAAATAGACAAATAATAGTGAGTTAGAGACAAAAGAGGTAGGAGATTATCAAGAGTTGTTGTACTATACTTTGGTATCTTCAAAGTGGCTTGTTTTGTTTTGTTTTACAGTGCTAGGGATTAAATCCAGAGCTTCATACATGTGAAGCAAGCCCTTCACCACTGAGCCACAGCACTAGCCCATAAATAGATTTTTAAATGAAGCTTGATAATCTTTACCTTAAATATATATAGCGTATTTATGAATTATTTTTAAGAATTTATCTTTATTAAGAATATATAGTGTATTTACATTTAACATATTTATGTATATGTTTAGATTTGCATCCAACATTTTAACATTTTTCTGCCATTGGTACCCTATTTTATGGTCCCCTTTCACTGTTTTCTTGCTTTATTCTGATTTCATGGAACAGATTTTAATACTCTATGCCGTTTCTTCCAGATTCATAGTTACACATTGTTTTATTATTTTTCATTAACTGTTCTAGAGATTACAGCCTGTATTGTTGATTCTTCAAAGCCTAATTTTATCTGTTACTTTTAGTCTTTTCTGGGTAATACAAGAACCTCAGAATATTTTACCTCCATTTACCTTCATTGAAATTTTATGCAATTATTGTCATGTATTTTATTTTACCACCATAATACATAATCATTCTTGTCCCATAAAGTCATACACACTTAGATTCATCCACATGTTTATGCCACCACTGCTTTTCATTACTTCCTGTATTTCTGCCTAAAAACTTCCTTCTGGTATTTCCTTAAGTGCTAGGCTGCTGGGAAGAAATTACTTTCGTTTTTCACAAAAATGCCTTTACTTGACCATCATTCTTGTAGGATACTTTTGCCTGCTATAAAATTATTTTCTTTCAACTTCTAACTTCCATTACTTTGTTAAGAAATATGCTACTAGTCTGATTGGTGTTCCATTGAGGAAGGTGCTGGGAATCGAAGCTGGGGCAAGTGCTTGAGCTCCCCACCACATCCCGCTCAGTCCATCTTTTTGAACTAGGTGATTTTTAATATTTTTGCTGCGGTATTTTTTAGGACAGTTTAATTAGAATTTGCCTAACTATAGGCTTATTTTGCTTGGGATTTGTAGGCTTCTTTATTCTATGACTTAGTATCTTTTACCAATTTTGGAAAATTCTGTCATTAACTCTTCCTAAATCAGTAGGAACAAATCTACTCACTACTCTGATACAATGCCTTTCATTCTGTTCATTCCCGATAGTCTCTTTCACATACAACAAGCATTTGAAGTAATATAGTGTAAAAATATAGTTAAAATTATAGATAAAATATAAAAATATGAAACAAGACCCAAGGAGTACATTTATGAGTTATAGGAAAATTAGCTAATCTGTTGCCAGTTATCTTTTGTGATATCGGGCAATGACAGTACGTCTTCATAGCTCATTTCTTGTTATAGTTTTCATTTATCATGAAGACTGTCGGTATTTCATTTATTCATCATTTTGAGTACCAAAAAGTATAATTTCATTAGTTTTTTCCCCTGACCAATCAGAAGCAGGTTTTAGATTTCTGATAGGTATAAAATAAATGGGGCTTCTCAAAACTACGTTTTAGCATCTTTTAAAATCTTCTTTTGTCCACTGCATTTTTTCTCACATTTATGTAAACATCTTAGTTACCTCACATATTCCCTTACTTATTTCCGATATTAAACAGACACAAATATATTTGTTAAGTTAAATTTACTTTTAGCATATAAATGCCTAAGGCCTTTAAAAAAATACTAGCTATGTGATGAATTTTTTCTGGAAATTTCAGGTTTTAAAATGAGGGAAGTGCGCCGTCACCTAAGGTCTTCAGGAGGCAGGCGGGTCTACTGGCTGGGATCTGTGTGGTATTTTGAGGGCTCCCGTGTTGTCCTTCTCTTCACCTTGTGCTTTATCATAGCACGTTTTTTTCTAGCGCTTGTTGTTTACCCAAATGTTCTCCCTTCATGAGGTTCCCTATCAATCTTTCAGCAACAACATCTTCAAGAGATTAAAAATGAATCTTGCTTTTATGGATAGATTTTTTTTTTTTTTTTTTTTTTTTTTTTTTTGGTTTTTTTGAGACAGGGTTTCACTGTGTAGTTCAGGCTGGCTTTGAGCTCACTTTGTAGTCCGGGCTGGTGTTGAACTCATAACAATCCTCCTCCTCAGCCTCCAGAATGCTGGGGTTACAGGCGTGCACCACCATCCCAGCTTGAATCTTGCTTTTATTTGCCAAATAAAAAGCAAGATTTTGTTTTTGGACAAAGATGACCACCACTGTCCATGACCGTGACTCCCAGGTGACTTTGACCCTGAGAACAAAGATGCCTGCAGGGAGTGTCTAAGGCGGACTGTGTGTGGAAGGGGCTCCAACCCAGGTGAGAAACACTGTGACAAGCCATGCGAGTGGCCCGAAGAGCACAAGGCGGGAGACGCAATCCGTAGAGCAAGAGGCAGCCAAGGAATCGAGGAATTGAACCTTCAAGAGCACCTGCTGCGTGCCAGACACCTTGTCCCCAGGAACCCCTTAACTCCACAACCTGTGAAAACAAGGAGCCGCGGCTTGTCAGAAACTTTTCTACGCTTGCTTCTGTGACACTCACGTGTAATGCAGATTTCACAAATTCACAGATTTCTAACTTTCAAAGTAAGCGATCAAAATGGTTAATTTAGGGAGCACAGAAGCACAGCCTGATTCAAACAGGATAACTGGGAAGCGATAAGTAGCAGAGGAGAGGTGAGTATGGTCTTGCAACTTAAAATGAAATAGGAAGTTGATTAAACATTGATTTTATTCCAAAAATTAAGGGAAATTTATTTATGCAAGGAAACTAAAATCCAGTGCTACGAAACCTCTGCTGGTTCCCACCTCATGCCGCATTGATCTGAGTGCTGGATGTATCTTTCTTGACAATTCAGGCAACCCTGTTTTTAATTCTTTTGGAGACAATCTGTTATTAAATTGATCTGTGTATTTATGTTCTGTCCTATTCGGTGTTATTTACTATTCACCAAGGCTGCCAACTTTTAAACAGTCTTGGTGTAAATGTTTGTTCCTAAACCTTTGCTGATAGATGTGTTTTATGTAACAGTTATAGAGTCCATTAACACGAAGCACTAAAACACAAAAAGAAACTGAAGAGATTTATAAGCATATGAAATGCCCTCACCAGAGACAGTTGAAATAATAAATCCAAAGTCAAAGGAACATTTGCAAAGTTACTACAAGCAGATTTATCTACTTCAAAATCTGTTTTGTGGGGCTGACTCATACTATTTATTATGTTTAAAAGGTAAAATACAAATCAACCCTTATTGGTAATGACTTCTCATTGTTAGAGAAAACCCTATTGTTGTACAAGGGAGAAGTTCTACCTTAAACACGTCTATGCCATTCTCATGCTTGTGAAGAGAAATTGCCTGAATGAGTTGTTTTTAAAGCTGGAAACTTAGGAACGCTCAAATTACCAGTATTTATCTGACATGAAAATACTTCTAGCACTTTTATTTTACAAAAACACCCGCTTATGAGCTCAGTTTCTGGCAGCAACAGTAGTCTAGAGGGCAAGGTTTTCTGGACTGCAGCTTCAGATATAATTAGTACTCTCCGGTACAAACACCCCCACCCTCCCCAAGGGAAAAAGCTGGCAAAGCAAAACGGTGGCATCTATCGCCTCGTTAAAACATCAGATTGACAAAGTCCATGTGCTCCTCTGTTTCAAAAAGTTCCAGCTCTTTTAAACATTGACATTCTTATCATTTTGTGAGCTTGGTGCTGGCCACTGGCTAACAGTGCCTGCGTGGATTTCTCCTCAAATATCTTTTCGCCATCTGCTGATAAGCAAGTCCCTCGGATTTCTGGTGAGGGCTCTGCTTCAGGGAGAAAGCTGATAGCACGCATCTGAAATCATCACAGAAGATGTCCCTCCTTTTCTTGATTCCTCTTTATTTGACTGTTGTTTGCTTACTTTGTTTTGTTTCTCTGTTTGAAGCTAGGTCTGAAGGCGCAGGGGCTTCCCACTGAGATGGCCCGGCACGAGAGTGGTAGTTTAACATGCTCTCCTCGGACAGAAAAGACGCTGGTGTTGTAAACATAGCCTGCATTCACTGTGCAGGGCTAATCCATAGCAATAAAATTAGAATCGGATATAAGGTACACTGCAAGCCACTATTTTCACATCAATCTTTCTAAACTAGGTAATATTTTATTAGTGAAAATAAAATTCTTAATTGCTTCAAAAGCATGTCAATCTGGATATGAAACTATTATAATATTTTTGAGTGAATTTATTTTTCCTGTATTTTTTAAAAATTAAAAATTATAATATAGGAAAACAAAAGAAAAATGGCTATGTCCTAGTATCCCAAAGTAAACAGTGCTTTGAGTTTTTCCTTCCAGTTTTTCAGTTATTGTGCTCATGTAGCTTTGCAATTTATTTTTCCATTGAATTCAGTTAATGTTCTGGGATTTCTTTTGTGAAGGGTAGATTTGGAGTTTAAAACATGTTTTTGAGCCGGGCGTGGTCCCCCATGCCTGCAGCCCCAGCACTTAGGAGGCTGAGGCAGGAGGATTGCCATGAATTTGAGGCCAACCTGGGCTACATAAGCGTAGCCCAGGCTGCATGACAGAGAGAGCCTGCCTCAAACAAAACAAAACAAAACAACTAAAAAACACATTTTTGAGAGATATAAGATGATTTATAGAAATAAAAAAATTTAAAATATCATTGCTGCCACAAAAATAAAATTGCTCAAATACGGGAAATAAAAATGGAAAGGTAGCAGGAAGACGTATAGAATCTCACCCCTTGGGACTCAGCTCTCACGGGGAGCACCACTGTCCCCACCCGCAGGGCCGCACAGCTCCCCCCAGCGTCCGCGCATATCAGTGCAAGACAGACAGGAGCGGGGCACCGAGGGCTGCCTCTCCAGCCACAGCGGGAAGGGCCTCTCGCTGAGCAGATGAGAACACTGTGGTCCGGAGCAGGGAAGTGACCCCACGCGCGGCTGGCTCTGTGCACGGGGCTGTGGACCGCTTCACCTCCCTTCACAGGGGGTTCTGCAGCTCCCACGCGTATGAGCGGACTGGAACTGAGAAGAATTTCCACCCCCTGTTCTGCCAGAGGCATCATAAACTAATTGGAATGATTCTGAGAAGCCGCCACGTTTTCCATTAAATGACAGAACAGAAAACTTGAGAACTCAAGGCTTGACATAAATCCTGGAATTCTAGACCCTTAGGTTTGCGAAGAGCTTTATAAAGGCCTTGATAAGGTGGTACTTTCTTATGACTTTTAAGTTATAAAGTTATTAATTCCTTCACCAGGAAGTTAGTAAGAATTTCTGTCTTCAATACAGTTCTTACAGAAATAGGTTTTCATGTTTTTCTAATCTGAATTCCAGAATAACAGTGAGAAATTATTGGTCACAATTCTTTATGATTGTGTTTGCCTTGTCAAGAAGAGGGGTGCTGAGCATTATTAGATTTCTGTGTCATCACTATCTTAGTCCATTCCTTGGTATGTAACACAATACCTGAGAGCGGGTCATTTATAAATAATAGAAATTATTTGTTACAGCTCTGGAGGTGTAATGTCCAGTATCAAGACACCAGCAGATTTGTATTAGTGAGGCCATGCACTTCCATTTATTTTTGGTGTGGTTCTGGGGATAGACCCCAGGTCCTCTCACTGAGCTATGTCCCCAGTCCTTTATTCACATTTTTATTTTCACTAGGTTGTGAGGTTGCTAAATTGCCTGGGTTGGGCTCAAACGCATAATCCTCCTACTACCCCTGTCTGTGCTGGGACACGGGCGTGAGCGCCCAGCCCGGCAGGCCCGCACCTTCTCCCTGTACCCATAAGGCAGAAAGGCAAAAAGGGCAGCAGCTCCCTTGGGCCTCTCTCATAAAATCATTAATCCCATTCATGACTTTTGTTTTCCTGACTTCTGCCCCGCCTAAAGACCCCACTCACTGCTTAACACTGTTGCATCGCTGACTCGGATTCAACATCTGAATCTGGGGGGACACAGTCAGGCCAGAGCGATGAATGCTCAGGTGCATCAGTGTCTAATTTACCCACGGGGTTCGTTGTTTAATGACAACCACTCTCCACCTTCACCTCTGCTACCGGTCCGCACTCCTTTACCTCTCATCTCACCCCACAGTGGTGCGCACTTCTCCAGCTTTGCTGGCTTTAACGAGGAGGGTGCCGAGAAATGAGGTTGTTTGCTCTTGAGCAGAGGCCTCAAGTAGCCTTAAAGCATTTCCTTCACCCCTGGGAGAATGGAGATGCCACACCCAGGATGCTGGAGTGGGGCCGCCGTAGATTTCCAGCCCAGAGAGCTCTCCAGCTGGCTGGAAATAAGCAGAGAAAACCAGCAAAGACACTGCCCGGCCCTCTTGTGGAAGAGTGAAAAATAAACAGTTGTGGAAGACACTAAGTTTGGGAGTGTGTTGTTACAAGTACTGGACAGGACAGAGCCTGCGGCAGGCCTTCAGTCCATAACTGCATTGCAGGACCTCATTTGCTCAGCGAATCCTTTGATTCCTCCGCTTTGTCCCTCCTCTGGAAAGACCCTGTAAAGGAAGCTACTCATTTTCTTCCAGGTTACCCAGACATTCCAAGCACTTCAGATGGGAAGGGCCTTACCTCCTTTTGTCCTCATAACATCACCATTCCTGCAGGAGACAGACCATCCCCAGGTGATGAGTGAGAGGGAAACGGTCCTCTACACAAGCAGAGCCAATCAGGGCTATCTGTCTCTACATCTGGATCTCTCTCCTCATCTCTCATACTCATGTCACTTAAAAGTGGGTTTAAATGCTGAGAAATTAATCACTAGGCAATTTCCTCATGGTAGGAACTTTGTATAGTGTACTTATACAAGCTAAGATGGTTTGGACATCACTAGGCAATACATCCTTTGGAACCACCACTGGATATGTGGTCCATCATGTACTGAAAGCCCATTACAGGGCATGTGACTGTGGTAAGAGAACAATTCTGAGCTGTCCTAAGTTTAATTATAAACACTGAAGAATGAAGCCTGGTGTGGTGGTGCACACCTGTAATCCTAGCACTCGGGAGGCTGAGTCTGGAGGATGCTTAACAGTTCGAGGCCAGCCTGGGCTACAAAGTGAGCTCAAGGCCAGCCTTAACTGCATAGCGAGGCCCTGTCTCAAAAAGACAATAAATAAATAAATAAATAAATTA
>NW_004955521.1:1159864-1198587 GCF_000276665.1 Chinchilla lanigera
GCCAGCCTTAACTGCATAGCGAGGCCCTGTCTCAAAAAGACAATAAATAAATAAATAAATAAATAAATAAATAAATAAATAAAAATAAAGACTGAAGAATGAAGAGGGGAGAGTTGGAAGACACTACTCAGTTAAGCTACAGGCCAAGAACCAAAGACCTAGTCACATTCTCAAATGTACGTGAAAACCTTACTCAAATCTTGTACCACCACCGCATCCTGCGGACAGCCCCAACTGGTCCAGGACCAGCAAATACTCCTGTTTGCGGACTGCCTTCCTATCCTAAAGCTTCCTGCTTTGCTAGGTCCCTCCCCTCTTAGGTACAGCTAATGTGGGTTCTAGGTTAACACCTTCTACCTTCTTCAAATTTTAATTATTAAAAAATGCTCTTAGCTGTGGTCCAGGAGAAATATTTGTAACTGCTACCTAGCTTTGTTGCTGGTAGTTGTGGGAATTTGTCCCAGGATATGACATGGTCCTTTCATGGCTAGCATCTCAAATGACTCAAAAAATATTTTATTTCAGAGATTCCTAGATCTCTAGAGTTTTGATGTAACATCTGTCTGTGTGTGTGAGACAGAGAAAAGAAAAGAGAGAGAAAGAGATGGAGACAAAGGGAGAGAGAGAGAGATGAGGAATCTGCTCATGTGATTATGGAGGCTGAGAATCCTGTGATCTATCTGCCAGCTACAGACCCAGGGAAGCTGATGGTATAATTCAGTCTGAGTTCAAAGAGTTCAGAAGCTTTAAGATGGCAAGATGATGGTGCAAATCCCAGCAGACCCCCGTCCAAGGGAGGAGCATAAGATGAGACGTCCAGCTGCTCCAGCGAGGCAGGAAGAGGGGGCAAAGTCCTCCTTGGCAAGTTGGATAAGGCCCACCCACACTGGGGAAGTCCATCTGCTTTAGTGGGTCCACCGATTCAAATACTACTGCCATCCAGAACTCCCAACGGCCCATGCAGGAAAAGTCCACTTAAACTGACACATAAAATGAATCATTATACATGGTCTCTAACTGCTAAGATTTTATTGTACAGTTTTTGGACATTATGATAGTATGAAAATATACACATTCAGTAGAAAATGCACTTTGAATTTGATCTATTCCTGGGTCGGTGGGTGCAGTACAACCTTCTCGCCAGATGCTAGGCAAAGTCAACAAGCCTAGCCTAGTCACTCCAGGACCACAGAGTTGGCACCAGCACTCTCCCATGGACTCTGCTATGCTATGATGTTTGGTGGGTTAGTTGTATTAAATGTACTTTAAGCTCATGATATTTTCAAGTTACATGGGTTTTCAACAGTCTATAATCCCATCATAAGTCAGGGAGCATATATATACATATATATATATATATGTGTGTGTCTCATCTCACATATATACAAATATATATACACATGATTGTTATATAAGTAACAATTACATAATATATAATGTTAATTTAGCAGTCTATATGGTATATGGTAAAATATGAAGTATATCACATATGCATTCATATACGTAACCCCAAATCACATAGCTAGTAAGGTGGGGTTAGGATTCAAACCCAGTGTCTGTACTATTAGTGATTCCTGCACTCCACAAGGCTGCCCCAGCGACTCTTAGAGTGACTTGCTTAGGAGCCCTTAGGTGAACCCTGTTCCAGTGGTGTTTTCCATGGTACTGTCTCTTCTGACTTGCCCCTCCCATGCCCACCAGGCCAAGCCCTGTTCCTCCTCTCCCACCCAGGGGCATCTTCTGGTCTGGGCACTTAGTGTCCAGTCCCAAAGACAAGAGACTCTGCATTCCAGATCGTAATGTGGGGAGATTCCATTCCTGTGAGGCTGTGGCCTCCCTTAACACCTTTCTAATTTCCTTCTGCATTTTGGAGGCAGAAATATTACAACTACATTCACCATATGTGAAGACATGCATGCTAACTGCATGGCTGTAGATTGCAGTAGCTTTCAGCTATCCTATTGAAATCTTTACAATATCTGACATAAAAAATATAATACTATTATTATAAGAAAGTTTTACATAAAGTATATGAGGACTAAACAGTATTTGTTTACATTTAATACTAAATAAAGTATAATTGATTGTTTTCAATTCTTATTTCTACACATACTAACCTCAAAGTTTTTTCTGGACCTTTCTTTCCCCTTAACTGTTTGACTTCCATTTAATGAAATTTAATTTACACTTGTTATTTTTTGTTTTTTGTTTTCCTAGTCATTTAAATTTTCTTTGATAGCTACTTCCATTTTTGTGTGTGACATGATTCATGTGAAATGTTCTTAATCATTGAGCATCTTACATTTTTCTAAATGATTCTTTGAATATCCAAAGTATACTTCAGATTTTGTGACCCTCAACAAAACAAAATAAAACACAAACTGTGTGAATTATTCCTGAGTATTCAGTAGATAAAGAGTCCCCTGTGGCCTCCACATCTTCCTGTCGTCCCTGCACGAAGGCAGTGGCTGCCTAGGTGGTATCAGCCTCTTCACAAGACAGAGGTCTACGCAGGAGCTTTCGTTCTCTCTCTCTCTCTCTCTCTCTCTCTTTCTTTCTTTCTTTTTCTTTCTTCTCTCTTTCTTTCCTCCCTCCTTGTCTCTCTCTTTCTTTCTCTCTTGAGCCGCTTGAGAGTCAGCTCTCTATCCTGGATGGATTACTCAGCCAGTGGCCGTGTGGTCATGGTAGAGAGATGGGCCCTCTGCATGCATTCTGACAGCTCAGCCTAGCAGCCTGGAGTCATATCCAGTTCAAAGAGAACTGCAGAACTTCAGGTTAGGAGGCCTCACATCACAACTCTGTCTATCTGGTGTCTACTCTGCTAGTGTTGGATCCTTTTAACAAGGGTTGCTGATTGTGACACACTGAATTACTGAGGGATGGAAGACTGGAAAGTGTGCCCAGGGCACTTGACCTACTTTCCTGACAGATCACGCAGTTGGGAAGCTACATGCATGGTCAAGCATAATTGTCAACTTAACTGGCTGGGGCCCACGTTAGTAGCTCACATTTCTGGGTGTTCCCAGGCGGGTCCCGGACACCTGGCCTCAGGCTTTCTATCTGGACCTCTTTCCTGCTCTGTTTTCTGGCCACCATGAACTAAGCAGCTTTGCCCTGCCATTCTCTGTTGGCCTGATTTTCTGCCTTGGAGCCAGCTGGTCATGGACTGAACTATCTGAAAACATAAGTCAAGTAAACCTCTCCTTTAGTTGTAGGTGTTGGGTGGTTTGTCCCACCAGCAGGAAGGCTGACTAACACACTGCATACACTCATTTGTAGGGCATGAGCATGCCTGGCTTCTCCAGTTCAGTAAGGGTGGACTCAGAAAAGGCCCCTTTTAAAATTTTAAGAAATGTTTTATTAGTACATGTTTGCAGTGCATGATGGTTGCATTCATCCAGGGGAGTTGGTGCATGCACACAACACATCTTAGCCCCTTTCACTTCTCCTTCCTCCCGCTCTGCTCGCCTCCTCTCCCTTCCTCCCTCCTCCCTCTCTTGGTCCCCTTTCTGTTTACAAATTATCTCTCTCTGCTTTTTATTGTCTATCCTTTATTTTTGCTCTTTATTTATACTTTGAGTTTCTCATACAAGAAAAACCTTGTGATATTTAAGCTCATGTATCTGATTTATTTCATTTAAAATTATTTTCTCAGGGTATGTCTATTTTCCTATCAGTTACTCAAATTAATCGTTTTTTGTGGCAAAGTTGTACTCCACTGTGTATAAACACTGCATTTTCTTTATCCATTCATCTCTTGATGGACATAGAGGCCACTTCCAAGATTTAGCCTATGAGTTCTGCTGCTATACACATGGGTGTGTACACATCACTGTAATAGGCTGTCTTTAACTCTTTCAGGAAGAGACCTAGAAGGAGAGCTGGGCATAAAAGCTGGCTGAGTACATCTACTGTGGAAAAGAGGCCAGAGTAAGATGGAGAAATCTTTTTTGCTACTGAAAATGTTAAACTTGGATCAAATATATGTTAAATGAAAATGTGTGTGACTGTGGTGATGTAATACGGCCTGTGCTTCTATACTTAGCAAGAAAGTAAAACGGGGGAAGGGTGGAGATTTCAATTACTCCAGGTCAATCTGCTCCCTGTTCAAAGGGCAGTCAGAGAGGTTCCTGGTTGTCAAAGCCATTTTCCCGTTCAGCCGGAGCCCTCAGATGTCTCCCCCTTGGTCCCTTCAGTGCAGGCCATGCCAGATTCATCTGTGTACCTCAAGACCTCATTTACACTCTACAAAGTAGGAATACTACAGATGTTTGTACAACGCACAAATGAAAAGACATTCTCAGGAAAGACTGTAGCAGCTGGACTCCCAAAGTCACTTTAGTTGCAAGGGCTGGACAACATAGACTCTGTCAGACGGAACACATCAGGGACCTCCAGACAGAGGACTCCTTGTGATCTGCCAGTCGGCACAGGAATTTCTTCTCTAAAATGTACCACCAGATGACATCTCCTGCCCTTGCATTCCAATCCACTGCTCTAAAACACAGCCTTTCATGCTGTGCAAAATCCAGAACTATTCTAAGAGAACAAGAAGATATCTCAGGAAGGTGATTTATGAAAGGAGCAGTTAATGTTGAATTGCTTGATCAATCTTGCATACCTATAGCTGATAATCTGAGCAACTACTTTAAAGGTAACAACAAGTAATACAACAACCATTGTTGATTTCCCATCATCTTGTTTTGAAATTCTGTATCTTTTTATAGTTTTTATGTTGTTTTGTTTTTGTTCTTTTCTCTTTAAAATAATAGAAAGAAGAAGAAAAAAAATTCCCAGGACTGAAGAGTATGAATCTTAGCTGAATGGACCCATTAGGTGTCCAGTATCATAAATCAAAAGTGACCCACACCAAAGCACATCAACTTACATTTTCAAAATAAGAAGACTGTGCAAGCTACAAAAAAGGAAAAGCAAAATGAGTCACATGTAAAGGGTGAGGAGTCAGAATGGCTTTAATCTTTGGTAGTCAAGAGACAGTGGAGGAATGAGTCCAAATTCTGGAGGAAAATTGGTCTGAGCCTAGAATGCATCTCCAGCCAAGGCATTGATCAAATGTGGAACCAAGACAATTTGGGGCATGGAAGCTGAAGTTTGCCTTCCATGTCTACTTTCTCGGGAAGCTCTGCCTCATCAAACCAAGGGAGTAAATAAACCAAGAAAGAAGACGCACCCAGCAGTACCAGGAAGGTTGGCACAGGCGTAAGTAGCAGGTTGGTTAAGATTTGTCTGAATGAGATGCCTTAAAATGCTTTGGGGGCTGTGGGTAGAACTCAGTGGTGCAGTGTGTGATTTTTCAATTCCCAGCACTACACAACTAAAAGGAAGACAGAGTCGGGGTTGGCTAAGTGAAGCAAGTGAGCAAATGAAAAGTCACGGCAATTATTACTTTCAGCAAAAGCAAAGAGTATGTGTTGCTGACTGCATTTAATCTAAAACTGTATTGTAACTGCACTGAGAGGATGGTGATGTGAAACAGATGGATAGAGGGGTAAGAAAACTGAATCTTCTAGAATGTACGTGAAGACAAATCATCCAAAACTGGGAACTTCTTGAACATTGGTATAAAGAAAAATTAAGGACAAAACTGAAAAGAAAAGAAAACTACATCTTCAATTATCATTTAATAGAAAGTGAAATGATAGCATCTAAAACAGAGGGAGCAAAAATACCGTAGCTTTATATTTAGCATTACTATATGTTATATAGTACTATAGAGTATGAATTTTCTTATTAGAAACAGGCTTATTCATTTAAGCTTTTTCTTCCTTTCTTTAAATTTTGTATGTCTGAAAGTTCAAAGCCATCTCTTGATCATCAAATTGCACTGACTAGAAAAGTCAGTCTCCATGAAGAGGACCGCAGAAGTTTTTGCACTTGTGCTGACTTCTCAGTCAACAAGAAAACATGGTCTTCTAGGATTCCAGTCTAATGTGGAAAAAAATATGGAGCATGTGGGACAAAAATAGCTTAAATGTAGAATCACTTGGGGAATAATTTGGACTTACATAGTTAAACAAAAAAATCTCCAAAGTTATATTCGCCAGAATTACATCCAAGAACAACGTTTTATTTAGCAACTAACTGAGATGAATAGTGGCTTCAGCAGCTCTAAGCAAAGGCTCTATTCATCAAATTTAAGGACACAGGCGAAGGAAATTGATTCATTTCTGGACCTGATTGAGTTTCCACAGTTAGATGCATTGGAGGGAGACACGACCTGAATGCGCCAATTCTGTGCTCGCTGCCTGAATGTAATCCGGTCTGCAGCAGCCGCCCTCTGTCCCCCCGCCCAGCCAGGCTCTCCACGCGGAAGAGCCTCTGATCTGCAAACCATTTTTGTGATAATCAATGAAATCTTTAAGTACCTGTGATTTTCAACGGAAATGCATGTTTCTCTTAGGAGAGGCCTGTGTGTGTGAAACAGGAAACACGTGAAGAATCGGAGCACCTGATAAAAAGGAGGGTTCAGGAAGTGTCTTATTTTTAGATGTGTCCTGAATCAAAGGCCTCTTGTTGAACCAATTGTTTGCTCCTGTTCCAGGACTTACGTTCTCCTTCCTCCTCCTCATCTAATAGTCTGTGGGGAGCTTTCCTCTCCTCAGCATGTTTTCTCTGTTACTCCCATAATCCCCAGTTCAATGTCTTAAACACCTTCTGGGGTGTGAGCTCCATGGGCAGGACCAGGGCCGTCCCATTTGTTAGCGCTTGGCAAGTGCTCCTGAGAAGATGACTCGCTGTCCCTGGAACTGGGGCTTTGTTCTGGTTTTCTAGTCCAACATCTCAGAGGCTGGCTTATGTTGGTCTGCTCCATTATTCGTTAACTCATTATTTTGGGTTTTCAAGGCTTTCTCTTGGAGTCAAAAGCCCTACATGTGAGCTCCAACTTGACCTATTAGCGTAGGACCCCAGTCTACTTCAGTTCTCTGAGGGTCAATGTTTTCATCTCAAAAAACAAGGTGAACATTTTCTTCACAAGATTTTATGAGAGTAAAATGCATACACACACACCAAAATTATATCTATAATACAGTATATTATACATAACACAGTGTATATATACAAATATATATACATATATATACATATATACTCTCTGTGATAGAATCTAGCACATCATAAATACTCAATAATGTAAGATTTTTTCTGTTTACAGCTCAAGTTAGTCATGCATGGAATTTCTTGGACACAGTAATAAGGGCTTGTCAACTATTTTAATAGTTTGAAAAGACTAAGAGAATTATTATATTATTTAAAATAGTATGAACTAAAATATTAAGTGCCCTTTGGAAATGTATCAACTTATATTCATCAGCAATCTTTCTTGATGCATACAGATCTTAATTAAAAACGGGAAGATGAACTACATGTATATATAACTTGGTACCTGGAAATTCAAAGCACTGAGTTTATGAGGTGTCTTTGGTTACCTGGAACTCCAGGAGGTCCTTAATTATCACAGACTCTGGTTGGGGCCTGGCTCTCAACTCTAGATCAGAATGCACCTACAGCATTTGGGGGACTGATAATGCTTGCTCCTGGAAACCTACAGTGTGCTTGGTAATAAAACGGAACCAGTAGGGGCTGGGGATTTAGCTCAGCGGCAAAGCGCCTGCCTAGCAAGCGCAAGGTCGTGAGTTCGGTTCCCGGTACCGGAGAAAAACCAAAACCAAAAAAAAAAAAAAAAAAAAAAAAAAAAAAAACAAACGGAACCAGTATTGCAACAATAACATCATCTAGCTCAACCAAGCCATAATAATTCTGACTAAAATTTATAGCAAGTGTGGATGTCTAGTTTACGTTAAAGGATTTTATTGCTAATTGCTAAATAGTATAAAATAAATGATTTTACCACAGGCTTTTATTATTAGATGGCCAGAATCTCACCATGACATGAAATGGCTATCCCGTTCTAAAGAAAATAGAGTTATATTTTAATAGTTTGTATTTATTACAAATAAAACTTTTCAAACTTGTTATGAAAACATAAAATCCTCAGCATTCTTGTATTTTACTATTAAGATGTTTCAAGAAATTATCAGCTAGCATACTTTGGGGATATAATTGAGAGATACAAGGTCAGAGAAGGGTAACTGCTTACCAGCCTTATAAATATGCTCTAAAATCCTAAGTGTTTCATCAGATTTCACCTATTTATGACTCAATTCATTTGCGACTACTTATGGGGGAGAGATAAAAGGGGAGAGAGAGAGAGAGCACGAAAATCTTCCTGTAATATCTCCTAAGTTTTTTAATATGTAGATAATTTTTATGTTGTATTTTCAGTCAAATTTCTCATTATCTTGATGTGGGAGGGCATTATTTGCTAAAAGAGTAATTACACTTTAAGCCATTGCAACTGTGAAATCCTGCACATTTTCTTAAACTACAGATGTCTTTCGACCTGCTCCCCGTATTTGTATCTTACTCTGTTGAAAACCTTGTAAAAACCTGCTTCAAGGGAGTCTGATGTACCACAAATGTCAATGTGTCGCTTGTGCCTGTTGGGCCTGTAAAGAGACTTATTCTTCTGACACCTGTCTACAAAGATGTGATACGTATTTTAATTTCCTTTCCTAATGTCACTTTTATAATGAGACTTCATATCCTAAAGTAAATTCTTAAAATGTTGTCTACTTATTTTAACCAAAAGTATCTATTCTATTTGTTTGCTTATAATATGTAAACTAAAGATGAAAAGTTGTAGATACATTTATCACTACTTGGACATTGAAAAATATGGAAGGAAGCTGTCAGTTTTCTTTCTAAGTGTACATTTAGTGAGTTACCTCAATAACAACAATATCTAGCATTTTATAACACTTTTTCCTGATACAAATGCCCTGTATGTCAAATAATACTTAATTTTGGCCTGGGGATTTAGCTCAGCAGCACAGCAAGCATGAGGTAATGAGTTCAGTTTCTGGTACAAAAAAAAAAAACAATATTTCATTTTGTTTCTACAGTAATCCTATTAAGTGGGTGGTACAAGTCCTGTCTTGCTTTACCAATGAGGAAACTGAGTCTCAAAGGGAGTTTAACTTGTTGGAATGTGTGACCTTTCCTGCCCAGGTTTTCACTTATATGTTTTCAAGGTTCATCCACATTATATATAGCATGTATTAGTACATCATTGCTTATATGAATGATAAATTCCATTTTATTACCTATTGATCACCATTTCTTTATCTATTGATGGATATTTGGATGGTTTCCACTTTGGGTTAGTCTCAACAAAATTTCTAAGGACATTCATATACAAGTATTTGTTTGAGTACCTGCTTTCAGTTTTTGTGAATATAAACCTAGGAGTGGAGCTGCACCCACGAGGTCCTCTATATGTTTTGTTTTTGTTAAAGTTAGTAGGCATAACAGTGGTCATATGATAATTCTGTTGAATTTTCTGAGGAACTACCAAAATGTTTTCCTCAGTAGCTATGCCCTTTAATGTCTCCACCAGAAGTACAGCAGAATTTTCATTTTGCACTTCCTCGCTCTCACCAATACTGATTCACTTCAGTCACACGTGTGTTTAGTCACAGTCGCCCTTGTGGCTGCACAGCTGTACCTCCCCGAGGTTACCTGACTCCCAAACAGCTCATGTTGACCCCTTTCCATGTACCTGTGGCTGTGTGTGTATCCTCCTTGGAGAAATGTCTGTTGAAGTTCTTTGCCAAGTTCTGGATTGTTTTGCTTCATACTTCATTTAAAAAAAAATAGATTATATTTTCTTCCCTCAAATTACACATTTGCATTATGGAAAATTCTACTTTCTGGCTGCTTAGCTATGTAATTGCATAGAGAATATATAGTTTTCACATTCTTGAGGTGCTTTTATGTTGCAAAAGTCTGTGTGTGTGTGTGTAATTTATTCTTACCTCTGGATAAAAATATAAATTTCCCGTGGGTGACAGAGTCCCAGAGGTGGAGTTGATGACCTAACACGTGAAGGTCTGAGCGCACTGGTCTGTCCTTCCCAGCTGCGGTGCTTCAGGCAGGGGAGGCAGGGCGCACGCAGACTTAAGACAGTGAGCTTCATGTAACGTAGGTCTCAGGAAGAAAAGGCATTACCTAGTTTTCTGCTTTGTGTCAGAGAATAATGTGACTCCTTGCGGTGAGGTGGGAGCGAAGGGCGGAAACCAGGCACACTTCCGTGCTGGCTATTGCAGGCCTTTGGCCAGAGGGGATTTTCTTGAGTCTGACTGTCTGAGAGAGTCTTCATGCTTTTTATGCTGTGTTTTGGGTAACTATTTCCTTTTTCACTGTCTTAGTACTAAGTATAGCTTTGTCTCGGGTGAGCTATGGACAAGGATATTATACCAATTTGGAGCAACAGTCTGACGGGGCATCCGGAAGCTCCTGGAGCTGAGCGGGGTCAGAGCTGCGGTAGAAACACAGATGAGAAGACCTAGCAGGCAGGAGGGGTTTCAGAGCCAGATTCCAGGGCGGTTTCCTCCAGGAGCCCTCCTGGACAGCCTCCAGAAATTTCTGTCTTTTTTGCAAATGTTACTGAACAGTATTTGAGATACTAATTTACAGACTTTTCTCTCCCCTTATCTCTCCCTTTCACTGCCCTCCTTTTAATCAAATCACTGGCCATGGTCTGTAATTTTAGAAAAATAAAGTAGCTGATCAGAAAGCAAAAATAGACTATGCATTATTTATTTTTATGTTCTAAAAGCCTAAATGTTTAGGAACCCTCCTTGGAAGAGTCTGGGTTTGAACAAAATGTTTGGGAAGAAAGAGCTGTCTTTTCACCTGTAGACTAGAAACAAGCTTGTCCTCGCCTGAAGTAGGGGTAGGGGGTGGCTGAGGAGGACACAGAGCACAGAGGTGTATGGAAGTGCAGCTCCTGTGCATGCGGAGACAGGAGGTGGCTGTACCCTGATTTCCAGTAGAGCTGGAGGCATGAGGCTGAGGAAGGGAATGGCTAGATGGGGTGTGCAAGGTGAACTAAAGTCCCTCAAAATGTTCACATCCTAATGCTTGTACCTGTGAGCATGGTACTTTGTAGGGAGCAGCTGAAGCTGGAAATTGGTCACTTGTGTGGGGGCAAGGCAAGGCCAGTCCAAGAATGAAGAGTGCCTAAAGCAATCAAACTGCTTCAGTCCTGAAACACCTTGCCTGAGACAATTCCAGTCATTAGTTGCTAGGCAACCCTGTGTCCTGTGATACTAACTTTGTCAAATGCATAAATAAACACCCTTATGGCGGTTGGAGCAGTTCCCTTCCTTCCATCTGGAGAGAGAGGGCTCCACCTGATCTCAGCTTCCCTCTCTTATTTTTAGTTCTTCATCCTTTCACTGTCTTTCCCTGGGAACACCAAGAGCTGTGCTCGTTCATGGCAGTACTTTGCACAGCAAAAGAGACTGCAGGTGTGAGCAAGTGAAGGACCTTGAGATGAAGAGTGTCCTGGAGTCCCTGGTTGGACCCAGTGTGACCCTGAGGCCTCTTGTAGGAGAAGGTAGAGCAAAGTGAGTGGAAGGTGAAACAGAGCTCCAAAGAGGGAAGAAAAGGCCACAAGCCAAGGAATGCAAGTGGCCACTAGTTGGTGGCAGAAGCAAGAAAAGAATTCTCTAGAGGCTGCAGAAGGAATGAGCTCTGTTGACACCTGATTTCAGCCCATAAGACTCATTTAGGACTTCTGATCTCTAGGACTGTAAGATAGTGTCTTTATGGCTTTTATGCTGCGTGTTTGTGGCATGAGGGCAGTAATGCAGCCAGCAGAGGCAGGGAAGACCACAGGAGGCTGAGCAGTGGGGCTCCTCTGACCCAGATGGAGACCAGCAGCACCAGGAAGCCAGCAGAGCCCTGAGGCAATGCAGCCAGGCACAGGGAGGCACTAGTGACTGAGGACCCCTGGGCTCACATGCTCAGTGCTCTCTATGACAGGAACAGTTCACTTTCCTGTGACCGGGCCAGGTGAGGATGGAAGCTCCTTCCAAGTGAGGTGATATCTCTGTCCTCCAGGCTAAATGGCTACTTGTAATATAAATAAAGAAAATGATCATTCTTGTACATTGATCTTGGGAGCTGAAATTCCTACTCTACATAACAATGCTTTCATTTCAGTTGGAGTGGAGGACACACACTGTTTGCCACATGCTCTGTGCATGCTTATTGTAACTCATCTTCACAAGCCAATAAAGCAAGAACTCCTCCTCATCAATGTAATTTGTTCCTAAAAGTGTGCCCAGTGGTGGATTTTTGGAATGAGAACAACTATCTTTCATTATTGTACATAAAAAATTATAATGGATTCCAGGCTCATCCAAAAATTGCAATCAATTTGCTCCAAATACCACTGAACAGTTTAAATATCTCTGTAACAGTCCACTAAGGATCTCTGCATCATATAAAGCGCTAAGAAGACCAGTCATCTAATTATTAAACACATCAGTGGGTTATTTTGTGCTTGAAACACAATACTATGCAGTATTATATACCAATTACAGTTTCCTTTTATACTGAAATGAACTGTAATGAAAATGAACAACATGTGTGTATGTCACAGATACAATAAATGCCAAGAACTCGCAGTGTGGTCCTCCTGGGAGAATGGCTGCAGTCTTACAGTGTGCTTGCAACAGAGCCTAGCCCTGCCTCAGTTGTGCATCATAAGCTTTTTCTCTGTTGTGACTGTGAGAATGTCTTAAAACCTGGGTGATGATGTAACTTCTGGTCGAGCTGGGGTAGTGGAAGATAAGCTATTTATAATTATGTTGGGATAGCTGACATCAATTGTGGGGGCAAAGGTGGACATATGGTTATTTCAACTTAAAGCAGCTCTGCAAATTGGAGAATGAATTTTGGATAAAATTTTTTCAGCTTTTCTGGCAAATATTTGAAGAGTGAATATTCAGTACTTCCTGTTTTTCAGACAAGAGAAATCATGACTCAAGGAGAATATACACTTGCCCGAGGTCATGGGTACTTTCACAGTAGAGTGGGAACTCAGACTCAGGTTGGTGTGCTGCACTCTGTGGCTTTAAGAGTGATGCCAATGACTTTGGACTTGCACATCTTTTGTGAGACTCCAGAGAAACGGTTTTCACCTCACGGTCCAGGTGCAGAGGCATAGACAATCCCTCTTTCCAGCCCCTTGACTGCCACTGGGGCTGATGCTCAAGGGCCAACTTAGTCAGTCATGCTTCTTGAGGGCCTGGGTGTACACTGGGGCAGCGAGGGAGATGAACAAGTCCTGGGCCTATTTCTGAGGCCAGTAGAAAGGAAGTTGCAAATGGCAGGCCTCACTTGAACCTTGTGGAGCAGTGGTCAGTCACAGCTGTTGGCTCTTCCAGGCTGTGTTTCTGCTGCAGTGAATGGTACCTTGCCAGCCAGAGCTAGGCCCCAGCAAATGACCACAGCCCACCGCAGATGAGGAGGAGTTCAACTGGTATTTACTGCATTTTGCTTGTAACCACAATACTTTCTGTGTCTCTTTATTAGCTACCTTGGGCTGCTGTAACAAAGTATTACCAGTGAGGTGGCTTTAAAACAATAGAAATTTGTTTTCTACCGTTTAGGGGCCTAGCAACCTGAAACTAAGCAGTCAGTAAGGTTATACTCCTTCCAAAAATTCTGGGGGAATAGCAAAGGTAATCTTGGGCAACAAGAGCAAAGCAGGAAGCATTGTAACCTTGGGCTTTTGAGTTTTATTACAAAGCTACAGTGCTAAAAACAGCATGGTACTGACTGGCATGAAAATAGACATGTGGATCAATGGAAGAGAACAAGGGATGCAGAAAAACAGCCCCAGGCACATTCAGCTGTCTGATTTTTTTTTTTTTCCATCCTTTTGAGACAGGGTCTCACTATGCAGTTCAGGCTGGCCTCGAACTCACAGCAATCCCCTTGCCTCAAGCTATGTGATCTTTGACAAAGGTGCCACCAACATTTGTTGGAGGGAAGATAGCCTCTATTAAACGGTACTGGGAAAACTGGCTATCAACATGCAGAAGATTGACTCTAGACCCATATCTCTCACCATGTACTAAACTAAACTAAAAATAGATCAAAGATCTAAATGCTAAAGAAGAAACAATCTGCTGGAAGATAAAATCGGTAAAACTTTTTCAAGAGGTACAGTCATAGGTACAGTATAGGCACAGATTTTCTGAACAAAACCTTAGTTGTGCAAGAAATAACACCAAGAATCAACAAATAGGATCATATCAATTTAAAAAGCTTCTCCACAGCAAAAAAAAAAAAAACAACCAACAAAATAGAGATAACCTACAGAATGGAAAAATAATTTCCTAGCTATTCACCAGACAGGGAATTAAAATCTAGAATATGTAAAGAACTAAAAAAAAATTAGACTTCCTCAAATAAAAGACCCAGTCAAAAAGTGGGCAACTGAAATGAACAGCTGCTTCTCAGAAGAAGTACAAATGACCAATAAATACATGAAAAAAATGTTCAGCATCTCTGGTCATTAGAGAAATGCAAATTAAAACAAAATCAAAATTTCATCTTACTCCAGAAAAATGGCCATCATCAAGAAATCAAACAATAACAAATGCTGGAGAGGCTATAGGGAAAAAAAACCAAACTCTTCTGTACTGTTGGTGGGAATATGAACTTGTACAACCACTATGGAAGTTAGTATGGAGATTCCTCAAAAAACTAAAAATAGAAATTTCATTTAACCCAGGTATGGTAGGTATAGTACGTATCTTCCCAAAAGAGTTAAAGACATCGTATTGTAGTGATATATACATGCTCATGTTTATAGTAACCACATAATTCATAAATGAATCTTGGAAGCATGTCTATCAACAGATAGGTGGATAAAGGAGGTGTGGTATTTATACCACACTTTATACTGTGATTGTGCTGTAAAGGAGAAACAGGTCATTTTTAGGAAAATAGATATAGTTTGTGACCATAATGTTAAGTGAGGTAAGTTAAATCAGACATACTAGGTTAAATATCACACAGTTTCTCTTATATAAGAAACCCAAAATATAAATAAAAAACAAAATAAAAAGCAGATAATAGGAAATAGGGAGATAGATCTTTTGTCTAAAGGAAAGGGGACCAAGATGAAGAGATGGAGAGAGGAGATAGGGTGCGGAGAGATGGGGTGAAAGGAGAACAGAATGTGTTATGCACAAGTACCAACTGCCCGCAAGGTATGAGATCATTATATACCACAAACATGTGCTAAAAGCGTTCTGGGGAAGGATTCTTCCTGGTCTCTTCCAGCTTTAGTGATCCTCAATCTCTTCCTCCTTCTTCTGGCTTTCCTCCGTGTGTGTGTGTGTGTGTGTGTGTGTGTGTGTGTGTGTATGGTCTCCTTGTAAGGACAGCAGTCACTGGATTAGAGTCTACCTGTTCCAGTGTATCCCCAGTTTGAATAAGAACATCAGCAAGGCGCCTCTTTCCAAAAAAGATTACATTCCAGGGTTCCAAGCACACATGAATTTTGTGGGGACAGTATTCAATCCAGCACATTTCCCTTTTACTTCTTACTAACTCACCACTTCTGGGCTTTTTCCAAGCATGATCAGGACTCAAACATCTCCAGAATAACCACATTGGGAGAGACGTGGGTGTCATGTCTGCTAGTACGAAGTCAGACAAAGCGCTGGGCCACAGACCTGAGCTGAAATTGTGTTAACATGGCTCTTTTTATGGCACAGGAGGCAAGTCCATTTATGGTGGATTTTATGGTGAATATGGGCTAAGGGGTGGGAGGTGCTAATGGAAAACTGGAAGTGCTGATACTTCAGGTTCACGTCTGGCCATCACCACTCTCAGGAGAGGCCTTTGGAAAGGCGAAGAAATTCTTCTCCATTGCTATTTTATTTTTTTAAATCAACCTTTAAACAAATAGGGTAAATGGAATATGTAAGACTGGGACAATTTCATTTCTCAAGCTAAGGAATTTGAAAGATTCTCTCTTTAGATTTTCTTCTTAAATTGTTTATGTCAGATCCTGAATTGTGGAATCTTGTCTTAACTTTTACTTTTTTAAAAAACATGATATAATCTTGTTATTTTAAAAAGCCACATCTTTGTTAATACCACACACATGCAAATAACTATTAAACTGACAGAAGTGTTAATTAGCTTCTCTGTGGTAATCATTTCACAATGCATACATATAACAAACCATGGCTTATACATCTTAAATCTATACTGTTTTTACTTGTCAATTGTATCTCAAAAAACTGGGTGAAAGCTGCCCTACATCTAGCATGGAATGCATACCTTGTATATTATTTAGTTGTGATTTGCTGAAGGAATCTGCCAGATATCTTTGTGCAATGCGCTTCCTGTACCGATGGAGCTGTGCTCACCTTGAGAACACCCTGCCCCATCCACCTCAGTGTCCCCTGTCTCATACTGACTGCCTGGCTCACAGATAGCCCTTAAACACAGGCTTGTTGAACAGGAAAACACTATACATGAGAAAGAGAGAAATTTCGCTTCCCCTGCTAATTGGATGTGCTAATATACTTAACACTGTTTCCCTATTTTCTCTAATCTGACATATGTAGTTCCACATTTGTTCATTTTGTGGCTTTGCTATCCTCTTCTGGCACCTCTGCTAATATATTAGCCTGTGGTTCTTCTTTCCATCTAACAGACGTTGCTGTTTGAGCTCTGGAGTTCAAAAAGAGTGTGAGCTTCAGGTTAAATGCGATGTTAAGCTTCCAGATCCCAGGTACATATTCAAATGCATGGAAAGGCGATGCCTGTGAGATGACTGTGGAGTCCACACAAGAGCAGCATGCTGCCCTGCTGTCTTGTAAAAGTACACTGGTGTTTATGGTAAAGAAATAGTCTAAGGAAGCTTCTTCCCCTGAGTACAAATGTTCTTCATGAAGAAAAATTGTGGGTAACTTGTGACCCAAGTCTAGGACAAAATAGAGATCATTACAATCAGCATGCCACAATCTCAGCTCTCAACATTTAAAACTTTGGAATCAAAAATAATGACTGTTATTTCTGAGCAGGCTCCCTTGGAGCACCTCATTCTAGTCCCTTGGGAGAAACTGTTTATAGACAACTCCCGTCTGACTTTACTAGATATCTAGGCTACAGAAATATCTATTCTGCTTTTTAAATCTTTCATTTCATCCACCATCAATTTAATTTTGATGGTAGTGGTATAACCTGAACGTTTATAACATGTGCTGCATTTCAATTCGAAGATGAAGAATTGGATGATTAATTTCAGCCCTTTTTTTTCATCTGAGCCTGAAAGAAACACAAAGGAATGTTGAATGAACCATTTCTTTCCTGTCAAGCTCATAGATACTTGAATGGCCTCTGTACACCCCAAAGACCCTGGATGAGGAATAATTATGTACTGTAGTGTACTTGGCAGTAGTTCTTTGGGTAGAAAAGAAGGCCACTCACTCAAGATGCCTCATTTAAAGAGCCCATTCACACTGAGACTCTGACATCTTTTAAGAAACAACACAACTCTAGAGAATGACCATCTTATTGTTTCTTCAGTAGCAGACATCATTTTTCCCCCAGTGAAGGGAACAAACCTACAGTCTCACGCATGCTAGGCAAGTGTTCTACCACTGATCTATATCTCCAGCCCCAGAAGCTGGCACCTTTCAATTCCTACTTCTCTACTGTGCTACTATGAGGTGACTCAGTGTCTTGTTTTCTCTTTCTAAGGAACCTGCTCTCATGAACGCAAAGGATCAATCCCCAAATCACCCTGCCCAAGAGAAAAGATGCCATTAGTCAGCCAGTTCCCCACTAGCACCATTTGTCTCTGGGAGATCTTGGACAAGGCCACCTGGCCATGTGTAGATAGCTGTGTTGGACCAGGCTCCCATTCCCAGTCTAATTAACTGTGGCCAGCTGTGGCAGATTGACAACTGGTGGTCAACTTGTAACACCCAGCTGAACTGAACCAGCGTGGTGCTGGATGTGGGAGCCCCACCTGAGGATTGTTGCTGGCAGCATAAGAGGCAGAACTGGAAAGGAAGAAGAGAGGCTGTTGGGAGCTGCTGGAAGCTGTTTGGGAAGCTGTTAGAGAGCTGCTTGTTCTTTTGGGCTATTCTACTGGAGGACCTTGTCATGCTGGCTTTCCTGATGAACTCGGCTGTTCTCATCGAAAGAGAAGCTTGGTACCTCATTTTCATCGAGAATAGCTACAGTTCACTTTGGGGGAGCTCTGGTCCTCACTTTGAGCATCACTTCTGGCTCCAGAGGGGAAGATGATGCACTGCTTAGTCTCCTGGAAAAGCTTGTTGAGTTAGTTTTCCTGATGGGAACTCAGGACCTCACTGTTGCTGAGGATGGCTGTGGTACTTTTCGGGGGAGCTCTAGTTCTTACTTTGAGTGGTGCTTCCTAGCTCTAGTGCAGATCCCTCAGCCTACTACCACAGATTCTTGATCCTGCTGGCACAGACTTTCTAGTTTCCACCACTGACTTTTGGGCCTTCCCAGCACAGATCTGTGAAATAGGCCTGCATGAGACATTGTCATGGGCTCTAGGCCTCCAGTTGGACTCGTGAGAGGCATTGTCATTGGCACTAGGTCTTCAGTTGGATTCATGCAGGACATTACTGTGGGATCTAGGCTGTTGGCTAGATTCTTTGGTCTTTAGTGTGTGGACAGATTTCCTGCACTCTCTATTTGTATATCATTCTTTGGGTGACTATTATAAATAATCTTATAAAATATGTGTCCTGTACTATATTGTTCCCCTTGCAAAACCCCAAACCACAACATCAATGCACTGGTGTGATACATCTGCATGTTACATCGCTGGTAATGAACCTCTCGCAATGTAGGCCATGGACACGGCAAGTACATGGTAGTTTCCTTGCACCTGGGATTCTCTTTCTTCCAAGCAGAGAGAGGAATTCTATATTCCCTGTCACCACTCTTTCCCCTTTGCCTTCTCTGGTCTACCCCTCTCTCACTACACTCCAGCACCCTAACATCTAGCTAGGAAGGGTTTCCTTTCCCAATATATGCATTTGCTTGTTTTGATGCAGAAAGCTAGTTACTTAGTATATCTAACGAGTGAAAATTTCCTTCATTTTGCCAAAAGCTGATGTTATTTCCACTCCACATTCTACTTAGAATTCATGAAAGCCCTGTAGTTCAAAATTAATTTGATTGATTTCTCAGATTACTTGGTGGTCTGCTAGGACCAACCAAGTTCCTGGTTCTTCTCTGTGTAGATTAGATCATGTAATGTTTTAAACCATGATTACACTCAATGAGGCTCATTTAGAACACCCCAGTGCTGCTCCTGTGTGAGATATGAGTGCATCTGCCAGTCCACCTATGTGTGCTGGCATTTCCTATTACAGAGAAAATAGATAGCACACTCTGGCCGTGTGCATACAAGATCTTAATGGGAATTATGCCACAGGGAAAGCTTGAAAGAGACCATGGTGATGTAGTAATTTTATTTAAGAGAAGAAATCTTTTAATTTTCCTTCTTCTATTGGAGGAACTGTTTGTAAAGGTGTAGTTGTGTGAGTCAGAGGGCTGTGTGGCTGATACCCCCACATCAAGAAGGATTTAGTACAAACAGCTGCTAATTGGGGACATAATTAAGTTTGTAGCTATTTGTGATTGGCATTGTGAAAGAGCATAAGCTCTGAATATTATAGGTAGGCCTCTTGTGACCACTCTGTTACGACAGACAGGAGGCAAACTCAAGCTCTCTAGGTGACCAGCCCTACCCTCTGCTCCTACAGTGGTCTCTGAGCATCATCAGCCACTGGCTGGCTTTGACTCTGGGTTTTGCCTTTGATAATCCTCCATGTGGTTGAATTTGGGGCCAATTCATTTACTTGTGTGTACATTTATTCAGGTTCACATTCATTCATTCATTCATTCATTCATTCAACAGTGATTCAGTGAGTATTTGATGAAAGCTTCTTTGTGTCTAACAGCACATCAGGTTACTGAATAACGTGAAAATAAAGCTTAGTTTCTGTCTCTAGAACCTTATGATTTCATGAGAGACAAATACAGCCCATCTTTCAGAGTTTAGTAGAGTACACGGCCATTCAGAATGTCAGTGCCAAAAATGCGATCCAGGTAACATGAGCAATAGTCATTACTAGGAAGGTGAGCATAAGTGGTGGGGTTCCCAAGGGAGCAGAACTTAGGCAGAATCCTAAAATATGGGGACTTTTGGCAAGTATAGGATAGGGAAAAGGGACCTCAAACTGAAACTGAGAATAAGCAATTGATTTTTATGTATTGATCTTCTATCCTGTAACATCTGAACTTAGTTGATTCTATTTTTAAAATTTATTAGTTTTAATAGTTATTTTGTCGATTCCTTAGAGTTTTCCATGTAAGGTTATATCATTTGTGAAGGGAGACAGGAGTCAACTTGCAACCCAAAGTATGAGGGCATATGGCCAGTGGGCACTTGGAGATGACACATTAATTGGCCTGACAATACCAGTCCATATAGGGGTAGGATTGTGATTTATAACCATTTACCAGTACACATCCTATTGTTGAATCAGAGTTGAATAAGTAAACTAATGACATAATTTTGGAAGTGTCAGTCATCTTTGGAGCCAATTGCTCCCACCCTATGAAGATGAAAAGAGAAAAAAAGATAAGGTACTGGAACAATTGGCCATCTGAGTCAACAGGTCATGTATTCCCTACTGTGCCAGGTGTTAACTGGATCACTTCCAGGATACCAGAAGGTAAGAGGCATAAAACGCTAAGCTCTAAAAAGGTAATGTATATAAGATATAACATATATGCTGTGATGTATATAAGATGAAACATATATACAGCATTTTCTATGTTCTAAATATTTTTTGGTCTAACATATTGAATGCTCATAACAACATTAGAGATTTATAGAGCTCCTTGGACTACAGAAGTGTTAAACAATTTGTCTAATGTCACACAGCTACTAATTTAAGTATTGAAATCAAGTTTGAACCCAAATACCTTGACTTAGAGTTATGTCAGGGCATTTACAAGGTGTGATAAAAAAATATGGTGAATGTTAAAATATTTTTAAAAATGTATTATAATAAAAGATACATTGCCATTAATCCTTCTCTTAATACATCCCCTTGCTTCAAAGATACTTATCTGCCACAACTGGCACAGCTCTTGAAACTCCAGAGGGGGGACATGAGAGGATGAAGAAAAACAAGAGTCAAGATGCAGAAAGCTGAGGTCAGTTGGAGCCTCCTATCCGAGTGGGAGAGAAAAAACACCCAATGATTGTAGCCCTTTTATTTATACTCTCAGGAGGTTACTGTCAGTTCAAACCTCTCTGCCTAGCAACTTGTTTGCCTGGCTTGCTTCAGGCATGAGGTTTTGGTGCTGGAACAGCTTGTTCACGTGGCCTGCCTTGGGCACTCCATGTTTTCAGGGCTGACCTTGCTTTAGCCTCACATGTATGATCAATCTCCAGCTTCAGCTACTCCCCACATCTCCCCTTTTTCTGTTTTGTAGTTGCAAGTGATGGGTGGTCAGTTGAAGTTGGAGGAGCTGTGCTTGGAGAACTCTGTAGAAGACCTTCTCATTCTTGAGCCCTTTCCATTCTGAATGAACTTACTCTGTTAGGCTAATGAGTCGCAGTCCAGGGATTTTAGGTACCTGTATTCAGCAGTTAAACACTATACAGCCCATTAAACCATAACAGTAGTCAGCTACCAGTGTAGCTGGCAATTGTCAGAAAGTTTTAGTGATTTGAGAGGTTTTTTTTTTAACAGCTAACGTATTACTATGGCATTTTTTTATACATCTTGTGGCTATACTTTTTTCCTGGATGTTCAAGACCAAGTGAAGACTGTATTAATTAATGTTTTGCTATCTATCAAGGTCAATTAAGTCTGTTCAGATTTGCCTTAGAACCAAGTACAGTACCTCTTAGATCTTTAGTCAGTGTCAGCCATCTGGATGAGTAATGGCCATTGTTTGACCAAGTTGCTCTCTGTGAAAACTTTGGAGACTTTTCTCTCCTAATGACTCTCCTTAGGCACACTATACACGATTGTCTCCTTCCTCTGTGGTCCAACAATCTCCTTGATCAGAAGACCAGGGACTCATTGAATTGTAGGATGTTGCAGCTGAGGTCCTCTTATGTCCTAGGTCCTCAATGACCTCAGAGGGCTATAGCCAAAAAATTGGCTGTTCTCCTCTTTCTAGTTTTTGGTCTCCAAACCTCAGTTGTTGAACACCCAGAAGAGAAGGTTAATCACATTACATTGTAATGGGAGTAGTGAGCTTAACATTATTATTTTATCTGAATATCAAGCACTTTGAAATACAATGTAGAACCATTATTTCCTACCAACCATGGATGTTCTAGTAGTTGAGTCCTTACAGAATGTTAACAGACAACAGTTATATAGTTTTACATGGAAAATTTGAGATCAAAAGCCATACATAATATTGTAGCACGACAATCATGGGACATTTTGGTAACACATCTATAATTTCCATTTTGACATAAAAATAGCCTTTTTAGTCAATCATCGCTACTACATAAGCTTTTACCTAACTTGTTGACCTTTAATGGTATGTCACTGAAGAAATTTGTGACATTGTCTGGACTGTTTAATGTCTAGGCATCTCTAAATATAGTGGCACATACATAGCATATACATCACATAAGTTTTTGTGAGAGGCAGAGGTCTGAATATGAAAGCAAAGTCTATCACCATAAACAATCCCTTCTTGCATTTTGGAAGACCTATACATCTGAAGGCACGAATACATTTAATACACCATGAGATTAATAACAATTATCACAGCCATATGGAATTTTTTTTTTAAATTTACTTTTGTACCAAAGCATTTTTAAATCATAAAACCTTATTGTCTCATTTTTAGAAAACTTAATCTTTTGATGAAAATCAATGTAAACTTATCATAATAATATATTTTTAATAACATTTGTTGGGGTGTTTCCCATAAAGCTATGGAGATCATTGGGGCTTCCTATTAATGAACAAAGGCTGGGATATAATTCATCCCAGGCAGATGCTCCTTTATTCACCAAAAGGAGCTCTGACCAATAATCTTCTAAGCCCAAAGGGTCTCCATTTAGTTACCTTAACAAAGTTTTGATGATCTATGAGAAAACCAATTTTATATCACTTTGACCACCTGGCAGTGCAGGTGAAACCTATGAACAAATGATCCAAAAATGTAAATGAAAAAGAAAAAAAAATTGTTGCGCTCAAGTAAAAAACTGTTTATAGATAGGACAAACAGGCAATTGAATAAATATACAGATGATCTTCTTACAATATAAAAGTGCACCATTCACACCATAGTGTGTGAATTTTGTAAGGAAGGATTCCTCTTTTAGTCTTTGTAATTGAATTTTGAGCATATGGTGAGCACACTTAACAATGCCTTGACTTTGAGGAATTGCCATAGTAAGGGAAATGTGAAAAGTTTTACAAAACATTTGCAAGGCAGCACTTGTATAAGCCTGGCCATTGTCAGTCTTAAGTGCCCATGGGTAGCTAAGGGTACTAAAAGGCATCCAAGCAATTAGGAAGATGTTTAGGTGCTTCACTATTGTGGGCAGAAGCAAAAATAAATCCTGAGGAAGTATCCACTGAAATGTGGACCCAGCATAGCGAGCTAAACTCAGGAATGTGAGTAACATCCATTTGTCAGAGATGATTGGAGTGAAACCCTCAGGAGTTAACCTCCATAGGGAGTGAGAGAAGCTGTATTATGCATGAGGAAGATTGTTTAACAATTTGTTGAGCCTGTTCCAAGGTTAAAAGGAACTGTTTGTGCAAGGCAAAAGAGTTCTGATGGAAGGTGGCACAGGAGGCAGAAGCCTGTTAAATGGCATCTGAGAGAGCAACAGTGACAGTATCCAGCAATCTGTCTATTGAAAAGCATTTCCCTCAGTGAGGCCCCAGTAATTGGGAATGGGAACATAAATGACCAATAAAACAGGGAACATGGTGTGACTGAATTGCAATTTGGAGAGTGAAATAAATGAAAAAGATCTTTTTGACCCGTGTGAATAGTGGCAGTTTTGATATGGGGCACCACACCACAAACATAAGCACTATCTGAAAAGAGGTTAGTGGGAGTGAATGAATGATCTTGCAAGGCCCATATGGCAGCCTGAAATTCAGTCTTTTGTGCAGAGGAAAACCCATATCCTGTATTTGGGAAGAGGAGGCCATTACATAACCTCCTCTGCCCAAAGAGGACCCATCCATAAAAACAGAGACACTTCCTGCTATGAGAATTGAGCTTATTTTTGAAGGGAAGACAAAGGGTTGAGGGAAGCAAATTGAATTAATTTTTCTGTAGGATAATGACCATCAACAACAACAGGGAAGTTAGCCAATGCAGATTGCCAAGACGACAAAAAGTGCCATAGCTATTGTTGTGGAAAGAACAAAAGGGAACAACGATAGTTTGCAACTCATGCCCAAAGAGCTGAATACATTTGCCCATGCATGACCAGTTCTGCCACAACATCATAAAAGGGAGTAATGGTTTTATGTGGAGCAGGGCATATGCTGAGTTGGGAAACTAATGAAAAACATTGGTGAAGATGAGTCAACTCTAGAGAGTTGAGCATTAGAGAGAGCCAGATTAACTTTGTCCAAGGTGGCCTCAGTCTCTGACATAAGTGCTCTTGGAGACATGGGGGCTGGGTCTCCCTTGAAAATGTCAAACAGAGTGCCTAAATCATGAGTTGTTAGCTTAAGGGCTTGGCAGAGTCAATTAATATTACCAAGTAAAGTCTGAAAATCAGTTAAGGTTGCAAAATAACTAACCTGAATCTGAACAGTTTAGGGCACAATATGTCTCTGTTGGATAAGATGGCCCAAATATGAGAATGGGGCCATGGTTTGAACCTTTTCAGGGACCACCACCAGGCCTGCATTACAAAGGATATCATCTAATTGGAGAAATATTTGGTGCGAGGTGGATGAGGATTCATGGACTAGAAGAATATCATCCATGTAATGAATAAGATAAACAGATTGATAGGCTTGACAGACTGATAAAATGGCTGCAGCCACAAACTCTTGACAAAGGGTTGGACTATTTGCCATTCCTTGTGGCAGACACTGCCACTGGAAATGGTGCATAGGGCCTGATAGTTAATGGAGGGTAAACTAAAGGCAAGACTCTTTATCTTTAGGATGGAGAGGGACTGTAAAAAGTAGTATTGTAAATCAATCACCATTAGGGAAAAATGTAAAGGGATAGCTATAAAACTGGGCAATTCTGGTTGAAGTGCTCATAGGTTCCATGGTATGATTAACAGCCCACAAATCCTGTACTAATCTCCACCTTCCTGACTTCTTTTTTATTACAAAAATTGGAATATTCCTAGGGCTACTGGAGAGTTCTGGGTGTCCCACTGTCACCTGTTCATTAACTGGTGTATGAGCTATTGTAAACTTCTCCTGAGGCAGTGGCCATTTAGCAACCCAAGCAGGGTCATTAGACATCCAAGTTATCTTCAATGCCATTCATAGGGTCAGAGAAGAGATCAAGGCCCCTCCTGAAAATGTGAAGGTGCATAGCCTATGCCAAAACAGTCCTTTTTAGGGTCTACTGGAAGGAGTTCTCTCTTTCCTTGATTGTATTTAACAAGCCCTTTAGTGGGGAGAAAGCCTTGTTGCAGTATCTGATGAGTCACCAAGGAGTTAGGAATGACCAAAAATGTCCCCATGTCCTGTAATACATCTCAACCATATAAACTGACTGGTATATGGGGAAGGGCATAAGGTAAGAAACGTCCAGAATGGCTTCTTCATCTCTCCAGGTTAACAGTTTAGCACTTCTACTAGGGTGAGAAAAACTGCCCACCCTCTGTAGATCTGTAGTTGCTACATCCAGAGCCCATGCCAATAGGCCAATGGCACTGGGCAATAACTGAAACATCTGTACCAGTGTCTAAAAGCCCTTTGATGTTTTTCCTTCAATAATCAATTCTATCTCAAGATGATCTTGTTTGCTCTGTTGATCCCAGTAAGTAACAGAGGATCTCAAACTCTCAGATTCTCTTTCCTTGTTTATAGAGTTTCCAATTTTTGTACAAGTAAGAACGACCAATTGAGCAATACAAGAGTCTGGGGTGACTTGAACAGTGTGTTGAAAAGTTTGAACCATAACTTTGATCTCCCCTATATAATCAGCCTTGATGACACCAGCCAAAACCTGGAGACCTTTTAAAGTGAGACTGCTGTAGCCTAGCAGGAGTTCCACTGTTCCTTGGGGCAAAGGTTCATAAACTCCAGTAGAAATAGCCTGAGGTCCATTTCAGGAGCTGGTTTGAATCTGGAGGAGGGACTGAGGTCCAAACCTTTGCTACCTTTTGCTGCTCACCAGAGGTCAGAAACGTGCTTGGCAGTGGAGGGTACAGCTGGGGAAGAATTAGGGAAAGTGCCCCCACTGTTTGGCGGGGCCAGGCAGGCCCCACTGGAAGTTTCCTGGAATGGGTCAGCCCTCCACATCAGTTTTGGATCTACTCATTTGCCCAGTGACACCCTCATCTACACTTTGGACAGATACTAGGTTTTGTTAAGGGACAGATATAACTGTACTGTCCCTACAGGTGCAACAGAGAAATTTCAGGCAAAATGTCCTCTACCTCTGCAGCTGAAAAAGTAACCTTGTCTTTTTTCTTTTCCTCCAGGCTGAGGATGGATAGCCTGAGTGATAGCTGCTGCCAAGGCAGTCCCCTGTACATAGGAAAGACCAGTGTTTGCACAAATCCAGATCATCTCAGACAGCATAGACCTTTTTTTGGTGGGCTCCTAAAGCCTGTTTGCAGCGTTTATTTGCATTTTCAAAGGCCAATCTTTGAACTATTAATTTGCCAGCTTCTGTGTCATTGATAATCTTCCCACTAGCCTGCAATAAGTGTGCCGCAAAATCCTGAAAAGGTTCATCAGGACCTTGGCAAGTGGAGGTCAGATCAAGAGATATCTGATTCTTTGAAGGAAGTTCCTTCCAAGCCCTTATGACAGCTATTTTAATTTGTTCATATGCTTGCAACTCAAAAGTAAGTTGATCATTTGTGGCAGCAAAGGCACCTTTTCTGGTTAGCATGTCTTTTGCAATGGCCACATTGTGAGTGGGATTGTGAGTAGCCTGAACCATGCACAACTCAAAAAATTTCCCTTCTACAATAAATAATCCTCTGGATTTAAACACACTTTAGCCATTCCTTTCTGGGCATTTTGGGGTCATAACCTGTTGTCCTATTAGCTCTACAAAACCCAAGCAGCTTTTATCTTGTGGGGCCATTGGTAGCAGTTGCTTGCTTTAGTTCTTTTAATGTCTTGAAGGGTGCAGTTTCATGAAGATGTATAATGTGTCGTGGACTATTGGGATATTGGACTTCAGCAACAGGGTAGACATGTTGAAAACCCTCCAGGGATTCTTCTGCCTCCTTCTGTCTTCTTTTAGTGCCAATTGCAAGGGAGAAAGACAGGATGACTCCTTCTATGAAGTGTGGATGTCTCAGCCTGTGATGCAGCAAAGTTTTTCTGAGATGAGAAAGTGGAAGTGGCCACTTGTGGCTAAAGTTAAAATTATTAGTTTTACCTTGGGTGGCTGTGAAATGGAAGTCACAGCAAAACACTCCTCTGGTGGGAAAGGGTCTTCTTTGCCCCCCACCACTCCTTCCTTATCTGATTGAGCAAAGCTAGAGGGTTTAATCTCTATGGGGTAGAGGGCTGTTGTTCCACTGTCTTTTTCTGCTCAGGACTTAGTTTTAAGATAATACTCCCAGCTAAATCCTCTGTGGTTGTCTCAACAGGCATATGGTTATCAAGACACTCCCTCATCCAAGTCCACAACAAAAAGATAAATATGGGAATCAATAATACAACAAGCATTTGCATATACATCTGTTCTTGAGGATTTTTGCCCCATGTTTTACACCTGATGAAATCAATATTGATAATATCAATATACTTCTCTCCCCTGTGCTTCTCATGAGCCTGGTTTGCTCTTTTGCTCTCATGAGCCTGTTTTGTTTGTGCACGCATTCTGAGAGGTGTCCTCTCACCTGTTATGATGAGTTTCCTTGTGCTCTGAGTCCCTATTTCAGGTGCCAACTGACACATCTGGCACAGATCTTGAAACTCTGGATGGGGAATGGTGAAGGATGAAGAAAAAAAGAGTCAAGATGCAGAAAGCTGAGGTCAGGCAGAGCCTCCTGTCCTGGTGGGAGACAAAGAACCACCCAATGACCGCAGCCCTTTTATTTATACTCTCAGGAGGTTATTGTTGGGTGAAACCCCTCTGCCTAGCAGCTTGTTTGCCTGGCTCACTTCAGATCCCTCATGTTCTCAGAGCTGGAACAGCTTGTTCATGTGGCTCACCTTGGGTGCTCCGTGTTCTCACGCCTGGCTTTACTTTAGCCCTGCATGTGTGATTGACCTTTAGCTTCAGCTGCTCCCCACACTTATGCCATGATTCTTGCCACTTTCTGAAGCAGCTCTAGAAGTCCTCTTTCATGTCTTTATTTGCACTATCATAGCTGCCCTGACGTTGTGAATTGATTTAAAAAGTTCACTATTTGTGGTCATTTTGATTTTGGGGAAGAACCAGAAGTCATATGGTACCAGATCTTGTGAATAAGGTGAATGAGTACACAGTATCATGTTTTCACAAGTTTGCCTTTCTATAGGATGACTCTCAGCAGTAGCATTCACAGCTTTTTGATCACACCTTGTAGACATTTGTCCTACTTACTTTCTCATCACTGAGATACAATACCGGACACCCACAGCTTAGAAGAGGAAAGGTTTATTTGGGCTCACAGTTTATAGAGGATTCAGTCCATAGTTTGCTGTCTCCAAGGCAGGGTGGAATGGCAGAGGAGAGCCAGGTCATGGCATGGCAGCAGGAAGCAGAGCGAGCAATCACGTAAGGAGGGAGGGAGATAGACCTTTCCTGGCCATGCTCTTAGAGGCCCGCCTCCTCCAATCAGGCTTCACGTGTCAACATCACATTTTGCTGTAAACTCATCAGCGGACTAATCCATGAGTGCCATTCCCCCCACTGATGAGTATATGAGAATTTGGGGAACATACAGATATAAACCATAAAGCACTCATGATGAAGGACTTCTAGAACTACTTCAGAAAGTGGCAAGAATAATGGGATAAGTTACTCAAAACAAGGAGGAGTCTTTTTGAGGGGAAAAATGGCAATTTGTTTTTCACTGTAATTTTTTAAAACTGAAATTTTCACTGTATATTTTGATCATAACTCATATTATATGTCTAACAACATGACCGATTGACAGTATAAACCTTCCAAGAGAATGGAAACCATGAATGTAGCACCTATTAGAATAATTAAAATACAAAGCCACTAAGTAGTGTGTGTAATTAATAAAATTTTTCTATAAAAACACTTTATGAATTACTTACATGATTTGGAGTTTTGTATAATGGTGAAGATTGGGTTTAACCACAAGAAAATGGTTAATTTGTCTTCTTAAGAAGTCTCAGGATATCAGTTCAAGGCTGAGACTGAAGCTCAGTGACTCAGAGTGACTTGGGGTACTTCTATATTCTTGGGTTTTTCCATCTTTAGACTATATCCTTCTTCAGCATTGCAAGGTGGCCTCTGCACCTCCAAACATCATGCTTATATTCCAAGATGGAAGAAGGATGAGGGGCAAAAACAAAGCCAAAGGTCTAAAGAGCATGGCAGCAGAAACGATCTCTTCTTCAAAGCTTTCTTAGACTGTTCACCTGATGACTTCTACTTATCTCACTGACTACTTCTAAGCCCACAATGGAATATAAAAAGCAAAGAGAGGGATGTGGGTATAACCAGGGTCAGTTAACTGTTATGTACCAGGATAATTTGCTCCAGGAGCCAAAATTACTAGTGACAGCTCTGCTCCTAGAAAACGTGAAATGGTTTTCACATGAGGCTTTAGGAGAGAAGGTCAAGAATTGCTGCTCATTGTCCCAAGAAGTGAAGAGAGATCCTCTGTTACTAAGTATGAGGCTTGTCAAAGGCAATATTACATGAAGGGAACTGTAGCTATGAGCATGCACAAGGTAACCTCTGCTATTTAGGTGTTCAACATTCATTCCTACTCTTTTAGTAATAGCACCCCACTTTGTCTTTGAAAACTATTCTTGTTTCTACCTAAGTCTCTGTTGCTTGATTACAAATGAGGCCAGGTCTGATCAGTTAATATATCTTATATCCTTTATTATCACAATTATCCCAAAATTAGATGGGTGACCCATAAAATGGGTCTGCTAATACTCAATTTCAGAGCTTTTGTTGGAACAGTTAGAAAATTTGTGGTTATTTCTCTGAAATTGCAATCTAGAAAAATATGGTGGGGTCATTTAGAAGATTCTGCCTGAGATTAAATTCAGCACAAAAGGAACAAAACCAACTGCTATAGCTTGTATCTAGCCTCATGTGGAGCATTTTGGAGGTGGCCAGATCTAGGGTGAGCAATGCTGGGATCAAGGTTGTGATGCTGGGGTTGATTCATAGAGTGATGCTAGGATTAAGGCTGCCTCTCTGTGAGTGTGAGTGCTACCTGCCCTAAGGGTGGGGGGTACCCTGGATAAGATATAAGGGATAGAAAGAGGGTCATTGCTTATTGTTTGTCACTTTCTACTTGCAGTCTTCTGCCTGCCATGAACTGTTTTCCCTCTGAAGTGCTCCTCTTCCGTACTGCCCTGATGTGGAGCCAGACAACCACAGACTGAAACCTCTACAAACTGTGAGCTAAATAATCTTGTCCTCCTTTAACTTTGGGTACTGGGTATTTTGTCTCATCAATGATAGAAGTAATTAAGACACCAACACATGAAAAGAAAGACTGAGGCTTCAGAGCAATGTTGAACTCCTGAATCCATCCATACCTGAAACCACAACCATCAAATCCTGTTTTTAAAAAAATTGAGACCAGTTTAATTTCTTTCACCTGCATTTGAAAGAGTCTTCACTAATATAGCAGCTACACTTGTTCAGCCCTGATGCTAAACATACTTCTTGGAAAACCACAGTGATTCTCCATCTTCATACAAACACATGTACACACAGTTGCCACTTTGATCTTTTCTCCTTTTTATTGAGAGGAGTGGATGGGCTCCTAGCATCCTTCTTGATAACTCTCTCTGGAAATGAAAAGATAAACAATGCAAATGATCTTATCAAAAATAAGGTGGTTGTTTACACAAATAAGATGCATTACTGCTACACATGCACATATTTCCAATCCACTTTTACAAAGAAAAAAACATTTTGAAAATGTTTGCACTCATTTTTAAAAAGCACGTTTTGGGACTAGCTCTCTACATAAAGAAACCCATGGAAATCTGTAAGGAAATGTGACCAGCAGAAGATCCTGAAGGTGACAGAACAGTAGTGACAGTTCTGTGGAGGAAGTTCAGGGGAATGTGTGGCTTTCTCTGGTGGCCCCAAGACAAACATTTGCTTTGAGGAAACAACTGTGAGAAATGCTTCTGTTTGAAAACATTTGCTTATGGAACAAACATTTGATTTTGCAATCTATATTTAAACTATTAGGTTGCTGCCAAATAAAATCCTTGTCCACCCAAACATATGTTCCAATTGAAAATGCTTGCCAATGTAGACAGACAAAAGGAAATGCTCAAAACACTGTCAAACTGAGCAACATGTTAAAAAACCAAATTGTTAACCACTGAATTTTCAAGATGTTAATTTTTCAAACAATGCTCCTATGTCACTTGTCAGTTACTTAATTACAAAAATGTCCAGAGAGTGCTGGCATATATCTATAATCCCAGCCTCTCAGCAGGCTGATGCAGGAGGATTTTATGTGCAAGGCCAGCCTGGGCAAATTAGTAAAACCCTGCTTCAGAATTTAAAAAATAAAAATGGCAGGGGTGTAGCTGAGTGTTCCCAGGGTTCCCAGAGTACCAGGGTTCAATTCCTGGTACCATCTTCCAAAATGATTAGAATATATTGTATTTACGTATCACCTTTTCAAGTTCTCCTTAAGAATCTGTCAGTCAATGTAATGTGTGAAAGTGATCAACGTAAAAGTGATTTTTTTTCTTTACATCTCAAGAATCTTAAATTGCTTTTCTATAATTTCCTTTTTTTCCTTCTTAAAGGAGAGGAATCATATACAGTTAGTTTGTAGGAACTATGATATACAAAGAAGATGGCTTACTCTTAGGAGTTGCCAGTGAGCTACTTGTTTTCACAAACAGAGGAGAAGTTGCCTGGGGCTCCCAGCATATGTAGCTGTGCAGGTCCTGTCTGTGTGTCTTTGCTCAGGAATCCCCCTTTTTAGTTCCTCTCTACCCACCTGAATGTAGACAATCTTTGAGAATCACCTCATTTGTGAAGATTTGCTTGACTGTCTCCTAGACTAAAGTGATGGCTGTGTTTTCTGAACTCTTATGCCACTTACAGGCCTCAGAGCCTGGGAGCTGGAGGGAAAGCTGGGTCTCTAAGACACTTCCACAGTATGAGATCATGGGGGTCAGGGGTCCCAAAATGTACACTCTCAGTTTTCTGCACAGCAACCTGCATAGTATCTTTAAGTCTAAAGACAAGTTTTCCAATTCTGAAAAGGAAACTGAGATTAGGCTCTTTTTTCTTTACTGAGAAATTTGGACTCAGAGAACATAAACTACCAGAAATAGCCCTTTAAAATAAGTCATACTATTGTTCTAGCCCAGGGAAGGGTAAGGACACTAGTCCAGCCAGGCGAGGGAGTGACGGAGAGCAGAGAAGCACCCCAGGGTGCCTATATGGTCTATAGGAGTTCTGAGAGTCAGGGTCTTGTTTCCTCAGTCTGCCCTTGGGGAAAGCCTCAGGCCCTCTCATTTACAGGGTAACTGGAAGCTGTCCTGGCTCCTGAGATTGTTGCCAGGTGCACAGGGGAACCCACCATACCCCAGGAACTGCCAACACTCAGGATGTGAATCAACATTGCATATATTCCTAATTTCAAACAGATGCAGTGTAATGCATTTACCTCATCCTGATTATAACTTAAGGCCTATAGGCTTCAACTAATTTAGGCAACAACTGAAGGAAGACTGTCTTACAACCAGGCAGCTTCAGCTAGGAGAACTTCAAAGGAGATATTAATCCCAAAGATTCCTGTCAGCAGGCTCTCCCACTCCCTAGGTGCTCATTAGATATTAGGTATTGCTGTCAATTTATGATAACGTTGGTTAGCTCTGTCTGTTCTTACAAACTCTTGGAAAAATGGAGGACTGGATTTCTGGGTGAAAGGTGGATGGGAAGAAGATAGTGGAGGGAATCCTTAAGTATCTGAAGAGATAGTTCTTGTTTAATTACTTCACTCTTCCTTGTCTTATCAAGACTTTTTTTTAAAAAAAGAGCAGCTGTTTTGCTTTCTCAATGGTGATTCATTAAACCTTTATGGGACTGAACTGCCACAGATATGTTTTAAACTCAGAAGACCTTTGCAAAGTATAATGGCTGATTTCCCTGGAAACTGGAAGGATATATTTAGAGGCTTTCCTGGGAGAATGGACTGGCTGCAGGGACTGGTGATGGACTGTGGAGCCTTTCACCTCCGGGTCAGCAGGTCAAATCCAAATCAGGCCCAGGGTAGCTGAGAGGCACTGTGTGAGTGACAGCTGCTGGGTGACCTAGGTGAAAAGAACTGGAGTGTTCTGCTGCATTTCAAGTGAAGTGAACAGGTGCTGTCTGCCTCAGCCCGGCAGAGGACGAGAGAGTTCAGAAATAGTCTGAGCTGGGTCTTGCTCCCAAGGCCATCTCTGACCTAGCGAAGTGAGGAGCCCGCCTTCCCAGCCCTGAGTGACAGGAGGAGAGCTAACAGGGGCCCCAGGAGGGCACGTCAGCTGAGTGGCAGACTCCTGCCACCATCGGAGGAAAGAGGTGCTTCCTCAAGCTACACTGAAAGTGCTCTCACCCCACCCACTTCACTCTGCAATCCCTCTTCCCCCGGCTGGCACTGTTCTCTACCACTGAGCAAGGACAAAGAAGAGAGGGCGCAAAGGGATCGATAGGCGGACTGCAGGGATTGAAATAAATGACGGGGTTTTCTTGTTTTCAGTACAGTTCACCCCCACACATCTCCGATTCACAGCACCCTGGACGGAGGTGGAGTACAGAGCGCAGCAGAGACTGAGGTCCGGATTTGGTAGCTGCCAACCACAAAGCTTAGGATAGAAAACCACGCTTGTCCTACCTTGCATTTGACCTTTGAAGAAATTCAGAATGGACAGTTTGAGGTGGGTCACAGTGTCAGACTCTTGGTCACCAGTAACAGAGGTAATGCCAATGGATGTGATTGTTGAAAGGGTATTAAATAGCTCACAGCATCCTAAGGGAAGCAAGCGTGGCCAGCAGAAGAGGCAGAACACTTGCAGAGTGGGCCTCGAAGGCTTTTCAGGGGAGGCCCTTGTACTGCTTTGGCTCTGGGGCCACAGGCTAGGGGATCTAATACCACACTCTGGGTGCAAATCTGGCATCCTCTTGCTTAAAGTCTATTCAGATTTCACCTTCTAGGAAAGGCCTTCTCTGAGCAGCGGATGTGCCGCAGTCTCACCCTCCCCATCCATACTCTCTTTGCTTTCAATAGCACTTATCACTGTCTGATGATGACTCCCCTACTCTTCCATTTCAGTATCCTTCCAAGAGGTAAACTTCAGGATCTGGACTTTCCGGGCTGCTTTGTTTTGTAATGACCCCACAGCCCCATCTGAGGACTAAAGTGTCCACCAGAAATCGCCCATGTTTAAGAAAAGGAAATCCCTTTAGATTCCAGGTCTGAGCAAGTTTGCACACTGTTCCTTTGGGACCCGCATGGGGTAGGGTTAGCCACCCCTGACTTCCCCCAGGTCTCCGTTTCAAGGTCCTCAGATGCTCTTGGCAAGCTCTAAATCATGTGGGAAAGGTGCCTTCTGAACAGAAAATGAACATCTGTAGAAGCAGGAGAAAGGACCACCGAAAACCAGAATCCCTGTGGTGTTTGCACGCCACATCTTCCACCAAGTTTTTGACGGCAGGCTGAAGGGACTGTCCCCCAGAGTGGCTAAGTAAACATCCCTCCCGCTGTCGCCACCCTCTCTTCTCCCTCTCCTCCGCCCCCTCCTTTTCACCTGCAACCCAACACCCTCCCAATCCATTTCTCAGGAAAATAAATCTCTGGGAGGAGGCAGGGAGAGTGGATCTCAGAGAACCCTTCTGAATAAATGTCTACATTAATGAATTATTAACTCAGCCACCCGTGACCTTAAACCTGCAGACCGGAGCACCCGGGCAGAGAAGAGCTATGGAGCCTTTATTGGAGTCCTGTCAACGCGTGACCACTTGTACCCCTCCCCCGCCAGGAAAGGGATGAATATGAAAGCGAACTTCTTAATTGCGTGTCAACGAAATTGGACAAAGGCTCTCCCGACAGATCTCCTTCTTGCTTTCCTGCCGTTTCCTGCTCTGCCCTCTCGTCCTGTTCCTCTCCCCCTGCTAAGGGTGCAATGGGCTTCTTAAGGATAATTTTCGCGGGGGGGATGCGCGAGGAAATGATGAATTTGGGTAGCTAATTTATCGACCCCGACTCCTCTTCCCACTTGTTTCATTTTAGAGGTCATTAATCAATGAAGAAAAACACCACCGCGTCCCCGTTTGCATTTAATACACTCATGCTCCTTATTTATTCCTCTGGAACAAATTCCCAGCAAATATTCACCCATCGATTTGGGAGCAATGGATTTTTATAAAGGTTTGATCGCGTCCTAAGTGGTCGAAGTGATTTGTTTCCGCGGCGTAGTAAGCGCTGCAGAGGAGAGCGCGGGTTTGGGGGTGGACCTCACCCTTGCAGTGCGGAGTTCACTTCTAGCCGCCCACCAGGCAGGCAAAGCTGTTGGTGACGGTGACGGTCGAGGCGAACCGACCTCTGGAGTTGGACCACACGGCCAGAAGCCGCCCTGCCACCGCGCTCAGTCTGCGCCCAAGGTGTGAGGACCGCGCTGACCTTTGCCGACCTAAGTCGCAGACCTGCTGGGGAGGCTCCTGTGTGCTGCTCCCGACTTTCCCTCCCTTCGCAGGCTTCCTGAGCACCCTCTAATTCTGCCTACCCCTTCATGCCAGTCCCCACACTCTCAGGGACCTCGGGTCCGCTCTCCTCTCCCGCTAGGTGTGCTTGGGGCTGCTGGTCGAGTCTAACAGGTCAGACTTCCCACTTACAGCACAGAGCAAGAGGGGGCCTTCCTTACCTCTTCCCTGGCCCCAAGCAAGCCATAAGTCCTGAAGGTATCCCTTGTCATCTCTGTCACCAGTCTGGATGGAATGAGGGTGGGGTTCGTCTAGGATGGGAACGACAGTGCACTGGGTAACTCCACTGCCCACAGTCTGAGTCAGCCTCCTCAGTCGTTTGTGATCTCAGGCAACCTGCCTAGCCTTTCTGTGCCTCCGGGTCCTCTTCAGTAACACGGGGGATTAATGACAATGCCTTCCCGCATGGGCGCTTGGTGAGCTTAAAAGTACACAAAGTGCCACCCCGCACCTGGCACGTCTACGGCGCTGATTAACCAGTCAGCTAATAGTGCTATGACACACACACACACTCCCACAGCGTGGGCAGCATGAGGCCTCCGAAGCAGTTGCTGCAACTAGCATGTCAACCCCCCAAGACTTGCCAGTGGGAGAGGGCTTCGCAGGTTCTTGGGGACTTCAAGCCCTAGAGACCGGGTGCGGGGAAACAGCAATCCAGTTTGGGGCAGAAACAAAAAGGCAGCAACCTGGCCGCTGCGGACATCAATGCCTCGGCGTCCAGGCTTCATCCTCGGTGCACCCTGCCTCTCCCAGTGCGGAGAAACGCCCAGATTTCTCAGCAATGAACTCGAGAAGGTGCGAAAAGAGTTTGCGCCAAGGCAGTTCTGCAGGCAGTGACGGAAAGGGGCCTGGAACCTCGCCCTCCCTTCCTCATGGAGTTGTCCAAAGTCTTCGAAGACTGCTAGGTTAGCTTTGGGGTCTATAGAGCCCTCGGTTTCCTCTCCTATTTGCCTAAGACCTGGATGCTATCAATCTACCCAGGGATGACGGATGACCTGTCATAACGACGCCAGTGAGAACATTTTCGGTCCAGCTTTGTTCCAGCCAACACTGAGTCGTGATGCGTGAGACCCGGACAAAGTCTACACACCCAGTTTCCCATGCTCAGATAAAATGAGCGGTGGGAAGAGAAAAAGAAGCAGAAATCAGGAAAGAATGGCTATTACATTTTTAGGGGCGAGTGCTAAATTAACTAGGTTGCTAGGAAAAAGAGAAATGCCTTTTCTTCTCTGTGAGGTGTGGACAGAGTTCTGGCGAGGGGGACGTGCCCAAGTCAGTCAACTTCACCCAGCTGGTGGTGTCTTTACCACCGAGTACCACGAATGCGAGGCGCCTGATTCGTGGATGAGCTGGGGACAGGAGCCTAGATGTGTGGATGCCAGAACGCACACCGAAGAGAGGCTGTGGCCCAAACTTCTGTGAAGGCACCGGAGGCGGGGGAGGGCGGGCTGCACGTCACCCTATACCCTCATACCATTTCAGGGGAGAGAAATCTATGTTCGTCGAGGGCCAGCCCGGGCCGCAGAAGGCAAGCGGCCTCTCCCATGTCCAGAAGCAGTTGCGGCACCAGACGTACCTCTGAGTACCCGATTCTGGTGCCCACAGGAGAGGGGGAGCCCCCTACGAAGGTGGCCTGAGAGGGCGGCCTGGCCGAGCGCTGGGGTGTGCAGACGCCGCCAACAGCCTCCCGGTCCCAGCCAGGATGCAGCCCGGCCGGGACGAGTGCTCTGCAGAGATCCCGCTCCAGCTCCAGCTCCGCCGAGCCTCCCTGTTCAACGGCCGATCGAGGGCTTCGCTCTGGCGCTCGATCCCCGCAACTTTTCTCCCAGCGGAGGTTGCTCCGCCGGCGAGGTGACGCTGGCCCCCAGGAGCTCTCCAGGAAAAACGCAGGCGGGAGAAAGCGCGGACTTGGTCAGGGAACCGGATCTCCTCGCCCTGCAGGGCGCGCTCGCCCCGGCGCGAGCACTCGAGCGCATGCAGAGATGCATTCTGGCTTCTGCAGTTCTACAGCTTTCAGGATCCAGGCACTCAACCGGCTCCTAGAAAAGACCTAGCAGAGACAGAGACACAACAGACGGGCAGGAGAAGGCGTGCCAAAGCCGAGGGGGGCGGGAGGGCCGAGCAAGCATTTGAGCGCGAGGGGCGCGGGCTACGAGCCACGGCCGAGCCAGAACTTCCTTCTTCCTCTCCCCTCCCGACGCTCGCGGCCTGCTCCCGCCTCCTCCCACCCCCTCCGTCCCCTCCACACCACACACGCGCGCACGCACACACACTTGTATTTTGTGCTGTCGTAAAACCCACGTGTCCAACCCGGAGGCTGCCAGAGCGCAGCGGAGGAGCCGGGACGCGGCGGCTCCAAGCGCCGCAGCCACCGAGGCTCCGCGCGCCCAGTCCCTGCGCCCAGTCCCCTGCGCCCGCGCTCCCGCGTCCTGCGCTCGCGTCCCCAGAGGTCTGGGCCGCCGCTCCCCGAGACGCACCACCCTGCCGCCGGGGCATGTAGCCGCCCGGACGCACCCTGCCCGCTCGCTCGCCAACACGCACACACACACGCACGCGCCAGCGCCTCGGAGTTTGCAGGTAGAGTGAGGCTCCTCCCGGGCCGAGAGTCCGGGTGCGGGATGGCGGCCCCGACTGGGCGCTGGGCGAGGCCGTCCCGCCTCCCGCCGCCGGAGGCC
>NW_004955521.1:1199684-1206536 GCF_000276665.1 Chinchilla lanigera
GCCGGGAAGCCTGGGCGGCCGCTCGTCCTGGCCGAATGGGCAGCGGGGCGCCCGGGGTCTGGATCGGCCGACCCCGTCTCTGCTCCACAGGGACCGCGGCCGCGCGCTCAGCCTGGGGACGTCGGGGCCGCCCGGGGCTCCGGGCCGCGCCCGAGTACAAGTTCTGGGCGACAGCGGGGCTCTCTCCCTGCGGACAGGCGTTAGTCTCGGTCTGCAGTTTTATTTAGAAAAGGTAGAGAAGAAAAGTGCCCGCTACTTGGAGAAAAGAAAACTCGCGACTTCTGGTCAGGATCGTGCCTTGCGAATCCCGGGTTCTCCGCGCACCCTTGATCAGTCATAACGCTTGCAGTCCGTGCTGGTTTAGTTTTTAAAGTTAAGGGTGATAGAAACTTAGAAAAGCAAGCGTACTCTCCTCTTCCCCAACTAAACGATAAAGACCTACATAAACATTGGGACTCCTCTAGCTTGATTTCCACACTCCCAAGTTCAGACGTTATCCACAGTACTCTACAGTTCTATTTTGAGGTTTTGAAGCAAAACTCTAAATGAAAATCGACAACGTGTATTGTTTTATATTTCCTTTTGCTTGGCAATTTCAGAAGTTATGATATGTTTACAACTAAGGTTTGGGGGGTTAAGTGTTAAGTACACTTTTAGAGGCCTTTTTCGATAACATTAAAGCAGATTAAGAATGTCAGGGGAAAGCAATACAGGCTTTTGAAAAATCAGCATTCATTCAGCTGTTTTTTCATGTCACGCCTTCAACTGGTGTCTTTGTGAGAAAAGGTGATCATACATATTTATTTTTATTGTATTTTGAATAAGTTGCACCATGAACTTCTTAATCTCTTGTAAGAGCAAAATAACGTAAGTCCCAAAGTTGTTGCTTTGGTGAAATGACACCGGGCTTGTATTAATCTTTTCATAATAGTTAGAGGTAATTATTGTCATGAAAATAATAATTACCAACAAAAAAAACAGTTACATTTATTTTTCTCCTTTTCAGATCCTGAGAGTAAAATACTGGTTTCAAAATGGGCTTTTCTAATTTTTTGTACTGTTGAGGACTGTTGTATTTCAGTTTCAAGACATTTTCTAAAATTATATTGTCTTAGTGAATTTCAGATATTTATTTTCCTAATTTCTTGAATGTGTTGTTTTTAAAGCAGTCCTGAGTGGAAATAAGAAATGCTTTAGAAAAGGCATTTCTTACTGCTAAGTGAAATAGCATCCTTGCAAATTGGGAGCGTCTCACCAAGTTTGCAGGATTTTTTTCTGAATTAAATCTGTGCTGGAAAAGACACCATCAGCACGCTCCGTAGTCCTGGCTGTGTGTTGAACTCCTTATGTTGTTTACACTGCAGTTTTGGGACTTAATACATTTTTACCGGAGGAAACAGACGGACCAGAGAAAGGACTAGGATAAATTACTAATTAATATATGAATATAGAATCAGTTTATTGTCTGGGTATCTTTTCCTGTTAGAGGAGATGAATTATGATTTTATTTAAAATATTCCTATTGTGTTAATCTTCTGATAACTCCCTCTGAGTCAGCTGGACTGCTTCAGTGTTCAAAGTGTGGGAGAAAGTATAGACAAGAAAGAAAGTTAGATTTTTTATTAGAGCTATTCCACTGCTGCTCACTAATTGAATGCTCATTGAGAAGGAAAACAGAAAACCGAGGTAGCTCCCAATAAGGATGGTGGGCCAGGCCTCCCTTCTCCAAGAACTTCTCTGGGCAGGCAGGTTTAGGCATGCCTCTTGAAATACACTCCTGGGGTGTATTTTACAAAAACGAAAGGCAATGAGTTCACTCTAACTAGGGGCTTAAAAGAAATCAGTCTTATTGGAGAAAATGAGAAACAATCTTTCTTGGCTTAGGAAGCTGGTATGCGGATCTCTCCAAAGGGTGAACAAGAGCAAGCGTCCTCTGTCCTGGTGGTGTTTGTGGGCTGGTGTGTGTGAGGCTGGCGAGTCTCTGTGAATTCAGCATGTGTACACTTCCAGAGTTTTCCTTTTAGTTTTTTGCACTTTCTTGCTAACAGAATTCTGTGAAATGACCATTCAGCATTGCTTCATTTTGTCACCTTGTATTTAAAAGCTGCACAGTCATTTTTTCTTAATAGGGGGAAAAAGGGGCCTGTTGACATCTTCTTTCTCTTTAGAAGTGTAACTTTTTGCCTGGGATCAGCAATACAGTATCATTGCTCTGTAAGAAAAGAACTCAGTAACACTTATTTCACCCTGAAGTTTTATTGTCATTTATGGCAAATGCCACAGAGAAGGTGCTTATAGTCCTTACATACTTACACACACACACAGACACACACACACACACACACAGGTTTAAAGACAGTGCAGACTGCAAGTCAGCCCACAGGAGCTCCTCCATGCGTCTGTTTACGCTGTGGCGGAAGTACCCTTTCCACGGAAGCCTCCGGTGCTCAGCCGCTGCTCTCTGAAGTCCAGTGCGGCTCCCGTATTCCATGCACGTGGGGGCTGGGGCTCTTTCTTATATTGCTGCCCTCATTCGCTGCTGGGTTGCCCAGTGCATTGATTCTACCAGGCACCATCACAGTGGTTTGGACTCAGGTTCTGGGAGCTGTTGCGTCCTCTAGTAGAGACTTGTAGCGGGAGGTGGTCGCGGTACTGGGGAGCGCCTGGTGTTTGTATGTGTGCAGGGAGGATGGGGTCATCTCTCCACAGAGCCAATTAGTTTTCACACCATTTTGTGAAGAAGTTCCTCCCACCTGAAGGGGAGACAGCAATAATAACCCTTAGGGCGCTGTGAGTACGGCAACTTCTGCAGCTGGGGAGAGGCAGTTACTGTCCCTCCTGATTTACGGGAGGCTTCCCACAGGGGATAGAGCTGTGTGTGCTGGGCTGTAGGAGCGGCCTGGAGGGTCTGCAGTTGGCAGCACCACACTGGCCAAGCGTTCGGGGAGAAGGGCTGGAGAGAAGGAAATCCAGGACCAACACTGGTTTGTCCAGTGCTTGGAGCCCAGTTCTGAGATCTGGGAAAGAGGGAGGGAGGGTGAGTTTTTCTGTCTTTTTTCCCCTGCTCGCCCCTGATCTCTTCCCACCCAGTTGGAAAACCCTGGTGCTGGTTGGGGAGCTTCAGGCCCAAGGCCACCCCCAGGGCCACCTCCTCCTGTGCCAGCGAGGGCATCCTCTTGCACCCGTCCTGCCCCAGGTCCGTCCGTGTTGTCAAAACGCAGCAGGGACTTGGGTTTCTGACTCCAGTCCCTGTGGGAGGGAGGCTCGAGTCGCAGCATGGGCTTCGGTGCTGCCCCCCACTCTTTTTGTGAACAGGCTCGCCCCCTCCCAGAACACACATGATTTAGCTGTTTTACATCATCCATTATCTAGCGCCCTGAAACTGAACATAGAGCCATATATTAGATTGAGGTTAGAAGAGGTGGCGACTGTTTATTTAAGGTGATAAAATGGTCCATCAGCAGTAATCTCCATCGATATGTGCCACTAGGAGATGAAGGATGAGGGGACAAGCCACAATTAATTGCCCTACAGTTTTGTAGGAAAGAGTGGAGCCAGCCCAGGCCCGCTTCGATCTCCTCTCTGGCTCCTATTCATCATCTCGCATTGTCCACGCAGCCTCGCAGGGCAGGGCCAGCCGCAGCTTTATCTCTGCAGTGCTCTGCCCTCTCACGCTGGCGTTCCCCTAATTTATTAATATAGTCATCGGGAGACAAAGCCACGGTTCTCCCTCTCCGTCTTCCCTCCCCTTTGTCTCTCCCACCAGTCCGGAGCCCGGCCAGCAGGCGGCCAGAGGTGACCAGGCAGCGAGGCCCTCCAGTGGGATGCCCCAGCCCAGAGCCCTCTCCAAGGCCTCTATTGGCCTCTGGAGCTGCTTGGGGACGTCAGGACCCCTATTCTGTGGATCTAGGGCTGGGTGGGTGGTGGTGCAGGGGCCTGGGCACCCCGAGGCTACTTCCACCCGTCCATCCCTCCTCCAGGGAAGCCTTGTGGAGGGAAGCCCTGAGGGAGCCTGGGGACCGGTCCCAGCAAGGCGCTGGCCTGCTGTCGCTGCCTGGTCCACCTTTCACCCCTCTTGGCCTGGCTGCAGGGCGCTGGCCACCAGCAGGCGGCACTAGGCCATCTCCTGGCTGAGATGTGCAGCAGCCACAGGGCAAGACCCATGCTTCAGTGCAGTGACCTTAGGGTTGGGAGGATGCATAGCCCGATGGGTCCTGCTGCCCAGGAGGGTGGGAGTCAGCTCTCCAGCTGCGCCTCACTTCTCTGTACAAGGGCAGGAGGTGAGGATGGTGTCAGGCCTTGGGGAGTAGAGGCCTGCAGTTTCCAACACAGGGACTGAGCCTGCCCCAGTGCGCCCGTCCACTTCTGCAGACACTAGAGGCTCTGAAGTGTTTTACAGTTCACCTTTCCTAGCAAGAGAAAGAAAAAAAATACCCCGATTACCCCCTTGCCCTTAAAGTAGGTTCACTTACGATAATAGAAAGTGTCTATGCTCTTGTGAAGCCAGCCACAGGAAAGGATGGGTGATGTTCACGCTTTCAGGTGAGCAGGTCTGTAGCCCAGGGTGATCCCTGCCTTCCCCAAGGATGCAGACAGATCTCATCAGGACAGAAGAGGGACCAGGGTTCCTACACTCCTGCTGCTAATGCAGTATTCAGTGCATCTTGCTCGGAGGGTGTCAAAATACCTCTCATGAGTAGAGAAAACTCTTTATGAATAATAATTATAAATGTGTACAAAAGCTTTTTCTCTAATTTTAAGAGAGAGTGGAAACATTTATTTGCCTCCCACTTATAAATGCAAATGGATTTCCGTATAGCTTTCCTGGAAGGCTGTGTATGTGTGTAAAATATGCTGATATATGTAAAATATAGGATAGGTCGTACATGTGTATCTATAAGTAGAATGCTTCACTGTCAAATCTAATATAGGTGTTTATGACCCACTGACTAGAAATACTTTTCTACTAGAATGTCAGCACGTCACATATTTGTCAACTGGGGAATAAGTTATTCTTTTAAACACAGTCAAGCTCCTCTGGGTTAGAAGTCAAATGTTTTCAGCTGAGACGATTTTGTATATTAAAAGTGTTGATATAGCATGTATTTTGATGACAATCAGTCAGCTTTTCTGACAGAATATTGTGATATAGCTTGAAGGGGTTCACAAACTAAGATTCATATTGGGCGGCCTAAGTAACATGGCTGGGCTGCGCTGACTGCGGTGGACTTCACAAACTTCCTTAGACATTGGGGAAAACTCTGTTTTTCAATATTCTGCAAAATGCCGTTATTAAGTTTACTTCAACATGTTGTAGAGAAAAATGAAACTTAGTAAGCTAAAGAAGGCTTTAGAGAAAAGACAGTGTAGTTTTATTCTTACTCATTACAGATATTGTTAGATGTGTGTTTCTTGTCTGTGGCAGTTCATCCCTCTTCATTTTATTACTGCTGTGAAGTTGACGTGCTGCTACATGTGTCCACGTTAGAAGCAGATAGAATCTTTGGTACAAGCTTAGGAGTTGGGATAGTAAATACTGTTGCTTCTGCTCTTTGCTTCATTGAGTCAACCAGACAGGAAATATCAGTTAAGAAACTCCACAGGATGATTTACATTACTTTCATGGGCGTATAGTTTTTGTTTATTGTCATTTGTTTTTAGTTACTTTTGCTTATGGTGGTGAAAAGTCATTTCTGTAGTGAAACACTGACATTCAAGTTATGGGCATTATCAGCTGACTGTCACATTCATTCTCTTCTATTTTCCCAGCTCCAGGAGTGTGTAGAGAAGTGTCTGACTCAGTGATGCTGCAGCAGTTTCTGTAGCCGTCAGACAGTTATCTCTGAAAAGTATTTCCATTCTGTTGATTGAATCATGAGTTTGGGTATAAAATTCCCCAGCTTCTAATAGTCTTCCTGATCTCAGTTTGGAAACACTAGTGTCAGGCAGACCCAACTGTGAATCTTTTCTCTGTCATCTTCTATCTTCCTGATTCTTGATCAGCTTACAGTGTTTGAGAAGCCTCATTTGCCTCATCTGTATAATGGGAATCACGTACTTAGATAATATGGCAATAGTTTGGTTAAGACAGATGCATGGCATGTAGTAGGTTCTCAGAAATGGTATTTAGTCTTTCCATTCCCACACTGTTTTGAAGTTATTTTCACAGTCAAACACTTGAGGGGGTGGAGTGTGTGTTTTTGAGGAGCTGACACATGGATAAGTGTCTGCATCCTCCCACCTGGGCTTTTGTCTTAGTTGACACATGATGCATGCTGCTGGCAGGAGAAGCCTTTGGTTTAAAGGAGGCTCAGGGGCATAGCCAGCCCAGTGTGCGGAGACACGATGTTGCCTCTCACCGAAGGCCTGGGAACCCTCCTAAGAGCCATAGTCTGGGGCCCCACCTTCCTTGGACCACACCGCCTGGAGTGCAGTGGAGTGCGGGAGTAGCTGTGACTGGAGATAGGACGCTCCAGTGAACAGCATCACTTACTGAGAAGCTCGTGTGCTGGGTGGCCTTTCCTCTAGGGCATATCCAGGGTGACCCACCAGGCCCAGCTGCGGCAGCAAGGTCCTGGGCTCTTGGCCTAGGTCCGCAGGGGGTGGGCAGGACGCAGTGCTGGGCCCAGCCCGCCCGCCTGCCCTCCCGCCGGGTCTGGAACTTCCTTGGTGCCTGGCTTTCACCACCTCGGCCAGTCTGGCTTCGACGTGAGGCAGGTCGGGGCCGGGGCCGGAGGGCTCCCCTGGAGGCCCGGCCAGCGGCTCAGACGCGGCGGCTCCGCCAGGCGCACTGATAACTGGAGGGCGCTGGCCCGAGCGCCAGGCGGGCTGCGGCCTTCCCCTCCCCCGGCC
>NW_004955521.1:1207143-1368956 GCF_000276665.1 Chinchilla lanigera
AGCTGCCCGAGTGGCTGCGGGACCTGCCGCGGGAGGTGTGCCTGTGCACCAGCACCGTGCCCGGCCTGGCCTACGGCATCTGCGCGGCGCAGAGGATCCAGCAGGGCACCTGGATCGGGCCCTTCCAGGGCGTGCTGCTGGCGCCGGACAAGGTGCAGGCAGGCGCCGTGCGGAACACGCAGCACCTGTGGGAGGTAAGTGACTCCCCCCGCGCCGGCCGGGGAGCCTGCGCCGGGAAGCGGGCGGTGGATTTCCGCGGCCCCGGCCGGAGCACCGCCCGCGAGAAGCCGGGAGGGCCGCATCCCGCGCGAGGCCGGGGTTCGGACGCAGCCACCTTACCCTGCCTCGGCTCCAGCTGCCGTGGATTTGGCCATTGGTCTCTGGATTTTGAGTAAAAAGAGCAAACAGCCCAGGAGATGGCGCAGAGCATGTTAGGCGGCAGAGTTGGGCTGGGTGACCTGGAGGTCCCGGCCGAGCTCTGCCCAGGTCTCTGCGCGTGGGGAAGGAAGGTAAGTGGGAGTCGGCCTTACTGTTTTGGGTCAAAACAGCTTTGTGAATGCCCAGTGTGAGTGACCAAAACACATCTCACAACTTCCAGCGTGCCCAAGTGTTTCGCAAATTACATTGTGCATCAAAATCACGAATTTTTCTTCTTTCTTCACAAAGTGAAATCATACAGTTTCAACAAAATAGAAAATAAAAACACGGTAAAATTAGGAGCAAGTTTACATAACCCAACACCTGATGTTATTATTTAAAAATAACCTGTGTAAAAACTATTAACCTGAGAGTTCTCCCAGGACTTCTGTTTGATTATTGAGGTCTGCTCCTGAAGTGAAAGACACTCACCATTAGGTCATCCGCTCACTGATTTCAGCGACCCCGACTCTGGAGAGTTATTTATGAAACTCACGGTGCTAGAAGCCATGGCCTCCAGCAATGTGGACGTCTGGCTAGTTGTGGCCACGTGAAATAGTGAAGGGGTAATAGTAAGAGAAGAGGCTTCTCAGTTACCAGGGACCGAGGTGACATGGGCCTTAGGCTTCCAGTAATGGATTGTTTTTGCGAGTTTGTCCCTCACACTTTGCTCAGTGGCTTGTCAACATGATCAGCATTGTGAGCTGCCTCATATTCACTAAATAAAACTCATGGGACTCAATAATCTACTCAAGTTTTCGCTGAGGCCCCACTGTAGCAGACCCAGGAGATACGGTATTGGGCAAAGCAGACCAGGGTCCAGAACACTCAGGACACTGTCCGTGTTGTGTGCTGAGGCCTGTGTTACAGAATATCCTTTGGTGGGCCAGGACTGTAACCCCAACCCAGCAGGCCAGAGTGAGCACGTGGTCACCGGGGGTTCCTCGCATAGCGCTGCCCTGGAGCTTTGGGCCCTGGTTTCCAGGTTTCAGTTCTCACCTACACTATTAGAAAACTGAATTTTCAGTCTTTCAGGCTGGGAATCCTGAGTGAGAGTAAAAATGGGCATAGTTATATTATAAAAAATGAGCATGTTTATATTACCAAAGATGAGCTTTGTTTTAAAACAACAGAAATTTAGGTTCTAGAGTAGAGCAAGGAGAAGACAGCCAAGTGCGCAGATACCCGGATGTAGGCTGCACGTTACAGCTTTTGCTTAAGAGAGCTGACAAGTGGGATATAATCAGAGCGTCTCCTCTTGAAAGATTTCTTATCTGATCTTTGTTTCTAATTAGCTATAACCTCCAATGTAGTTAAAGTTTGTAACGTACTTCCAGGTGCTTTTCATAATTCAGGGGTGTTGCTGGGCACTATATCACTCAGTTGAAGGTCTGCCGATACTTTTCTGAGGAAATCAAGAAGCAGTTGTTCAGTGACACAGCTTTCATCTATGTGGAGACCTTGAGCTGAGCACTTTTACATTGCACTTTGATGCCTATTTTTAGAGTGTAGAGGACAAAACCTTAAATGTAAAAAAAATCCCATAGTTCTTTGTTTGTTATTTGTTCTAAGATGCTCTGAATAATTGGGACGTTGGTAGGAGGCCACTGCGTATATAGAATATTATAACACATGTTATCACTAAAGACTAGGGACCTTTCTTTTGTGCCTTCACTTGTATTCGATGAGGTTAAATTTCTGCTGTAGTAAAGAAGCTGGGGAATTTAGTTCCAGTTTTTCCCTGAAACTTACTAGATATAAAGTGAATTTCACCTGTTGTTTAGGGTTTGTTAATTAAATGCGTAGGGAAATACAGGGTTTTGTGTTGAAGAAAAGACTTCTGGGTGTATGCTTAGATGAGCTATAGGTTCCTGCTCCTAAACTCAGGACATAATTAATCTATTAATTTTTATCACCTGTAACAACAGTTAGATACTTTTGGGGGATTGATGGGAGTTTAAGTTTTAAAACTTTACCCATGCAAAATGTCTCCTGGGAGAGTACAAATAGTGTAATTAACTGGGGCCAGGTAATTTAGTGTCAGTGTTTGTTTACAAGATAAAATGCTTTTAAAATACATTTCAGATTTTTATTAGTATAATTAGTTTTAAGATACGAAATATAAGGTTAAAAAAAATTTAAGCATGACTGTTGCAATTAAGTTACATTTATAAGAGATTTTAAATGTTGGGTTGTTCATAAGTGTTAGTCTTCTCTTTGAAATCTAAATTCTATTGTGAGGCACTTTAACTATTATATTATTCATATGAGAAAAATCAGTAATTGGAATACACCATATGTCTGAAATGTTTGGCAATAATAATTTAATGACACAGGTAATAAACATCTATTTTAAAATATATTCTTTTGGGTATCTTCCAGAATATCAAGTTGACAGGAAGCAGATTTTCTTAAAAAATCAAAGTAGTTAAATCATGACTATTTTATTTTTAAAGTCAGCTGTAATTGTTTTTTTTCCTCAAAGTTTTCAAGATATCTGCTGATGAAGAAATGTCTATATTTAAGAGTTCAATACTCAGATTCTGATAGGTATTACCAGGGTTATTTATTTTTATTTTAGTACAATAAATGGATCGCTAATCTTTTCTTGTCACTGTTTCCAAGTAGATGATGGATTTTTGTTTTAGTTTACAGTTCATTGTTTTTAGGAAGGTTGTACTTTATTATACACATCAAAGCTTATTACAAAAACAATCAGATTCACTTTAGTTACAACTTTTGTTTAATCATTGAAAGCTCTGTTTTTGCTGTAGAAAAAGGACTTTTTAGCATATCAGTCATGTAGAATGTGGTTGGTTCATAAACATTTTTAAGTTAATATTTTCTTTGTGCATTTAGCTTTTTAATTTTTTGGTGGTAAGGCGCAAACCAAGGGCCTCCCACTTGCTAGACAGTGTTCTACCACTGAGCCGAATCCCCAGCCCTTCTTTGTGCATTTAAAGAAAGTTAAATATAGCCTATTACTTCAGTATATTTTAAATTTTTTAGATGTTTTTGCAAATCCCAAGAACTTTTCTTTTTATTCTTTTTCTTTCTTTTCTTTTTTTGTTTTTAGCAATAATACAAGGGATTTTTTGTAGTTTAAGGAAATTAGCAGGTTAAAAGTCAAATTAGTTATTTATTGGCCAGTTTATTTTGGTATTCAAATTTTAATGTGTTCTAAAAATTGTAAATTCAGATACTTTAAAACAAAACATTATAAAAGGCTTTAAATAGCCATTTATTTTGCTTATATACATTTGCTCCAACAAGACTTGGATGCATGATACATTGCTAGCTGTTTGGACATATTAGGAAAAAAAATCTGAACATTTTGGAAAGAAAATAGAATCTTTCCCAGCAGCTAGTTCTTATCGATGAGTGTGAGATGATTTTACCCTAATGTGTTTTCTAATAAAGAAGAGAGCACACACATCTGATTCCAACATGTATGAAAACAGTATCTCAATTATTAATGTGCCCTTTTCCTTTGAGATAAATTAATCTACTTGCACATGGCTTTCCCTTTCTGCTTAACATCAGAATTTAATATGAGTTGACCTGAGGAATGTACACAGTGTATACTTAAAACTCTACTGGAATAGAATACGGAAGTTTAAAATAAAGCTGCAATTTAAGATAGTCTAGAATTACTCAGGCTTTTCAACTAAAGTGTGATTTGACAAGAAATTTTAGCAAAGGTGACAAAATAAAATACACTTGTTTTCAACCTAAAGTAATTCTGCTAATTGAGATAATGTAGTGACTTGTTAGGATTACGGTCAAGGTACTAGAAGAGATTTGATTTTATAGAATCTGTCTTCTCTTTGCCTGAGTAAATTTGAGTGTGTCATTTTCATTTGAACTATGGAAACCTTCACTATTTTTCTTTAGAAAATCAAGGAGGATAACATAATATGGGCCTTTTTGTGGTCTGATTTTGTGCCATACTATTTTAGATTTAATAAGAGTTTTACTTTTAACTAAATGGGCCATTTTTCATCATTACCATTTAGCTTAGATCAAAATATGTTAATGAAAACTAATATTAAAATTCTATTACACATTGCTAAATGTTTTTATTTCAGAACCATCATAGGTAATTGGTGCTAGGAGGAAATGAATTTATTTCATATTTTAAATGTGTTACGTATGTTTTTATAAATGACCCAATTCCATATTTGCAGTACTCTACCCATTTGTTTATATTTAGATGTTGAGAAAATCATTTTAATCATTAGAAATAAAATCATTTAAAAATTGTTCCAGTGATAGTATTGTAACTATATACTTTATATTTTATTTTATAAGTTTTAGCTTATTTTGGCCTGATTCACTAAAACACCAAGGGATAGAATTATGTGGCTGTCACAGTTATATTGAAGTAAAAATTATGTTTCTTAGCAATTTATCATTTAATATACTAGCCTGTGTGTCAGGTTGGTTTTGAATATGTCAGTGTTGTGAAATTCAAATAATTTCTCCCTAAAAACCAAAGTAATGTTACGATATGTTTTAAATTATGCAGAGTAGCAGCTGGTGTATCTCTCTGGCTTTGCCTCATTTGATTTGAAGATGTCTTTCATAGTGCTGCCCGTTTGATAGAGTGTCAACATTTTGTAGTTTTACATAAACTGTAAAGCCATCTGCTGCCTCTTGGAATGGTTTCCAGCATTGTGTTAAAATTCAAAACTTAGTATATACTTTAAACTGGCTTTGAAAAGGCCCATTTACTCTCCTGATCCTCTTGGTTTATGTATCCCACTGCCTAGTACCACTCTTGGTTTTCTCAGTCTACGAATGACTCTGCTTAACAAATATTATAACAGCCATTTGGAAATTCTACATGAGTGAGGTTTAATCCAAACATGCACATGACATTCCAGTGTTTTAGTTGCAAATACTTTATAACAGCTGATCTGTTCTGTATCCACAGGATTATTTTTCTCATTAGTTTACATGGTATTTACAAATTGCTTTTATTAATTGGTAGCATTTTGCCAATGTGAAGAAAATGATTCACAAGAATTTCTTAGTTCATAACTGCATATTTTCTTCTATCATATAATTTTCTTTTTCTTTTTCCATGCTTCCTTAAAAGTAGGAGGTAGAAAGTAAAATCAGACTCTTGGATGATACCACGTAGATTAATTCTGCCCTCGCTACATGGCAGCAAGTGATCTGATGGAAATGTAGTTGCGGTAACACTGGTCCTGAGAAACCTGTAGAGGAGTCTTTTTTATTTTATTTTATTTTATATTTTTCAGGGCTGGGATTTAAACCTAGGGTCTCGTGCATAATAGTCAAGTGTTCTACCACTGAGTTACATCCCTAGCTTAAACCAGTTTTTTTTGTTGTTGTTGTTTGGCTTTGGTTTTTTCTCTGGTACCGGGAACCAAACTCATGACCTTGCGCTTGCCAGGCAGGCGCTTTGCTGCTGAGCTAAATCCCCAGCCCCCTAAACCAGTTTTAATTATTTGAGGAAACATATTTCACTCCAGAACCCCTTATAGTTATTACATATTTAAATTTTTAAATTAAATATGAAAAACCATATATTATTGAGAGGGGAAATCCTGCCCACAATATCAAAGCCCTCTCTTCTCAGAGAATGGATGTTATACATGGTAGTATGGGGAAAATCTGTTGCCATTCTGAAGGTGCCTGGGTATAGAATGACTCTGAGCCTGTGTCTCTCTCTCTCTCTCTTTTTTTTTCCTGTTTTAGAATCATAGTAGTCCAAGATTTCATGAGTTCAGATATTTCTCATGTATTTACACAAGAAATATAGATTGTGGTATAAGTACTTCACATAAACGCTAGAGAAGCCAGAACAGAATATACTTTTCCTTGTAAGCATTTGCCACCTCTCTCAGATAAGTTACAGAATTCCATTATCCAAATTGTTACACATGTGTGACAGAGGTTGACCTTTCGTCATGTCAATCCTTTTTGTGCAGGCCTCGGGCTCCAGCCTAATGGCTCAAACCCTGATTTACTCACTGTAATAAGGGCAGGAGGTCGAGCAATTGTCAGGCTGCCTGTGCGTACTCTTCTTGGAGCCTGGTTGAAGGCTGTTAACACAAAGCTTTTCAAAGTGAATTTACAACCAGCACCACTGACAGAGGCCAATCAGTGCACCATAAATGTCAGGTTAGTGAGATTGAGCAGTAAGTAAAGCACTGACAGCACACTATTGGCTGGAATCAATTGGCCAAGGTTTAACTGAGAAGAGCAATCTATGTGTGGCAGGGTGAGGGAAAGAGCTAAGTGTGCAGTGTGGGCTTCCAGTGGACTCCATGGACTTAGCTGTTAGTGGGAGCGGAGGGATTGGGACATCACACATGTGCTTCAGCACATCCAGCCTCATCCATGTTGATGGAACTTGCGATCTGGAAGTTCAGGTGTGCTGGGCCTGCTGGCTGAGACTTGGAGGTAAAATATGGCACAGTATCAGACAAAAAGAGAAAGAAGAACTATGATGATGTGAGTCTGTCAGTACTAGATGCGCCCTGCGCATTACGATTCATCTTAATGTAATTTTCTAAGTTCTAAACTGTAACGAAGATTGTCACAAAGGGTCAGATGCAAATATGCCCTGCACGCCTTTGCTCCTCTCGCAGCTTACTTAGCAGGGAAAAACTTTCTGGCAGTCACTAATGAGTGATTATGGGCTCAGAGCCTGAATATCCATGAGATGTGGTTTCCCTACCAGACGGAATGTTTTTATCATTTTGTGTAATGACAGCCCCGACAACAATTCATTTAGCTCTGAAGATGTCAGCATTAAAATGGAGGAATCCATTAAAATGCTGTATGCAAGGATTTATAAATTAGGCAATTTCCTTGATTATTGCAATCATTTACAAAATTGATTGTTCCAGTGTGGTATAGACAGATTTAGCGGTGATCATCGACAATAAGCACATTCTCTGGTATCTAGAGCTACTGGTCACTAACCCAGGCCACTATTTCCCCACCCGCTGTTCCTGGTCTCAAGGTCAGGCAGACTTCCAAGAAAGCTTACAGTTGCAAAGTTTCCTTTGCCCTCAGAAAAGGCACACCTAGGCCAGGAGAGTAAGTGGTTTGTTCTAAAGATTACAGCACTGTTTTTTTATTTTAATCCTAATTTTGGAGGGGGTATCGATAATTCTGATCTGCTTCAGATCGGTAGTACTAACTTTGATATGATGCCAATTTAAAAGGAAATAATTTTTGCAAATTGCAGTGCTAAAATATTTGTTTGACTGAAAATCTAAAAGTCAATAATGTGTTTTATTTGTTACTTCTTACAGTTTTAATTATCCAATAGATACATCATAGAGTCACCAGATTTTAGGTCAGTTAATTCTGGAAGGCAAAAGAAAGACATTGTTACACGTGTGAAATGCTCAAATGTTGCAGATTTTCCTAAATAAGAACAGCACAAGTTCACTTCATGCTTAAGCACTAACCACAAACCACAAAGTTCCCTTTATTCCTGAAATATCAGCGGATGGGAGTGCCAGCAGTATCTGCAAGGCTCTGTCCAGTGCAGGCCAGCCCCACGGTTTATGCTTGGTACAAAATGACTGACTTCAGGACATTTGTTTTTAATCATTTTCTGCTTTGGAAACTTTAACACAAACTGGGGCTTACAACATAATAACACTGTTGAAAATTGTTGATAATGTTGGGAAGACAAAAAAAGTCTTGATTTTTGTCCGGATTGTGAAAACATAGTAATTTGATGGTCAGGTAGCTCTTTGTGTAAAAGGGGAAATGTTACATTTCAGAGTTGAGGAAATAAGAGGTATCTTGCCTTTTCTTGGCTGTTGCATAAAAAAATCAACTTAATTTTCATTTTTAGTTAGAAAATTTGCTGCTTAAAAATTAAATACAAAGGGAAGGTTTTCACTTCACTGTCTTAGTATTTAATCCTCATTTTTATTTAAATACCCCCCATAGCATTTTTGCTTTTTATTAAGACTTAAAAACTGTGTGCCCAGTTTTGTCTTGGGTGAACTGTGACTGAGGTATTCAGCATTATAAATGTGTTTCCCAGTGCCCCTTACATTTGTTTAATAAAACAAAATCTACAACATGCAAATGTGAAATAGTGATACGGGATTAAGCCCATTTTATTAAAATGAACAGTGTTTTTCACTCCCTGTGATCATTTTAAATTAAAGCTGCCTTAGATAATGAAGTGTCTTCTATAGAAACATTCAGTGTAATCTAATTCAGTAGAAACTTAAGTGCTTTTTAATTGGAATCAAATTAAATGTAATCAAGTCATGTTTTTAGTTCTTGTAAAGCACCAAGAGCTAAGTGTTGTTAGCACACTTGGGAATATTAGTGTTTATCACGAAAGTAATAATGCTAAATTCTCAGATATCTGTGCACATTACAAAATGGTAGAAAGCTTTTAACTATTATAAATTTTAGGTTAGAATACATTGCTGATGCAAACTTTTGTGTTTCAAAATAGTATTAAAATTCATTTATGGTACAAAATATATACTATATGTCCTAGGGATGAGAGTCTTGAGAAACATTACACTAAGGAAATATTATCAAGTTTCCTTGGTAATTTAGTTTAATTCAGATTTGATTTCAGTTTTTTGCAATTTATTACAATATAAAATTTGAGGCAGTTACTCCACAAAGGAAAAAACTTCATTATTAAGCTTTAAAGTACTAGAAATGCATTTTTTGTATTAAAAGTAACCAATGCACATTGTAAGAAATTCAAACTATATAAAAGTACATATCAGTGTTGAGGATGCTTTTCATAATGGCTTTTTGAATGATGACTACAGAATATAATGAAGATTTATTTCATGGAATGGCTGTTTTGGTAAAGATATGTACAACAGCTCCTTGATACAGCAAACCACATTTTAAAAGCAGCAACTAGTGGTACTGTCTTCATAGAATCTACGGGAAGTGTTTGAATTGGCCTCACCCTGAATAGATTTTGATTTTGTGTCTGGTCTCATCCTCCCCTCTCTGTAGCTCTGGTGGGAGAGTTAATTGCAGACTGCTGATCTGATGGAAACACTTCTACTTATATTTTCATATTTTTTAGAGCATGTGTCTCTAATAAAACAAGAGTCTTCTCCAGGTCTATAAAGAGACTGCCTTGCTTCTCTAAGAAGGAAAGAGAAAATATCTGTTTCCTTTCTACACTTGAAAGTATAAACAGAAAAAGAACAACTCTTTGAAATGCTCTTTTAAAGTAGGAAGACATTAATCTAGCTGTGTGTGAGACTTTAGGGGAAAATAATTTATTTGTATCCCTGTTCTCCCTGTGTAAAGCAGAGTGGTATTGGATGGTTATGCAAATGAAAGAGAAAATATGTATAACTTTTATGCAACAACTGAGAATTTCCCCCTTTTCAGTTGGATTTTAGTAGTAATTTTGTATCTCATGGAGTCTGCACATAGACATAAGGAATTCCATCATTTATCAGTTAAAACAAAAGACTGTATATAGTGGGCCATGATACATACCTTGGACTTAGTTACTACAAAGTTAAATTCAGGAAATACTGTATTTCAGTGCAGTTCTATTTAGCAATAGTTACAAGTAAGAAAAGATTATGTACTAAAGGAATACTGTACAACATGGATATTAAGAACAGTCACTGGCTTTTTTTTATTTTATAACTTTTATTTTTAAATTAGGACATACATTGTACACATTTATGGGGTACCATGTGATGTTTTGATACATTCTGTGATGTTTAAATCAGAATAAGCATATTTATCTCCTAAAATATTTATCATTTGTAGGGAAAATATTCAGTGATCATTATTCTGGCTTTTTTGAAATAAATAATACATTATTGTCCATAGTAACCCAATGGTGCAGTAGGACACTGGAACTTATTTCTCTTATCTGACTGTAACTTCATGCTTCTTGACCAAACTTTCCCCAGCCCTTCTTCCAAATATATTTTAAAAACTGTATTTTTAAGGGAGGGCAATAAGAATATCTATGATTATTGGGTACATAAAGAACAGAGCTAAGCCTAGTTTTGCTAAGTGCAGTGCTAATTCAGAATCCTCACAAGAAAGATCCAGCTTGCAATGTGAAAATGCAAGGGTGATGACTTATTAACATCTAGAAAAATCACAAGGAATTCAAAGATCTGTTAATCATAGACCTCAAATCAGGAGAAATTTGTTAGATCAGTTTAACACTGGAATTAACATTTGAATTCTGAATTGAAAAACACCCTAGTGTCCAGAATATTGTGATCTATCAGTAAATATTGAATGACAATGAATCAACATGGTGGCACATGCCATTTTCATAAAATGTGTGTAGAGCGATGTACCAGTAAATACAAAGGTACAGATATCACACAGATTCTGAATATATGTCAGTGTTGACCTTGTGAAAAGCAAAAGTTTCAACTGACAACTTTTAGCTAGATATTATGGATGAAAAATAGAAATCAATGCTAAAACACATCATAAAAGCAAAAATGTAGATGGATATTTTAATAATATGTATGTATTTCCTCTTAATTATTTCCACTATAGTATCTGGTGTTTATACTTTGATGGCATCCTGGCAGCGAATCAAAATATGTTCCAACTAATCCAGTTTAGATCCTTACCCATACCCCTGGATGCCTGCAGTAGTATCTGTGTTCCATGGCCTGCCTATCAGCTCTGAATCTATAATAGCTGGTTAAGCTTTGGGAAATCTATTAAACAAACAAACAGATTAATAATAATAATAATAATAATAATAATAATAATAAATAATAGTCTGTATTCCATGCAGGGCTTTGTTTCTACAAAATGAAACAGTTTCAAAGGTTGGTTGTATGATAACTAGTATGAATATGTGTAACACTACTAAATGATGCACTTAAAATAGTTACAGTGGTAAATTTTCTGTTAGGTGTGTTTAAAAATCTGCATTTTCAGTAACTTTCCTCTACTTCAGCAATTCTCAAACTCTAGCTGTGTAAGAATCTCCAGGAGCAGGGTGTCAAGCATTTGGGGACTGGCCCCAAATGTTTTTGACTCAGTAGCTCTAGATTGGGGTTCAGGAATCTACTTTTTAAACAAATGCCCTAGGTGGTCCTGGAATTGCTTTCAGAGAGCACAGTGTCAGACTCGGCCTTTCCTTGCCCCTGTGTTGCTGGCTCCCTTCCTGCCTCTTCCCTGTTTTTGCTGCTCCTCTTTTCGCCTGGCCATTCTTGTGCTTCAGTTCCACACTTGGCATAGTCCTCTTATTGCATACATTCTGTTTCAGTCTTGATTTCTCTGGTTGTACACCTTGGCTACTTCTCTGCACACGTGCAGTCTCCTCCCTGAGCACTTTCCTCACCTCTTGTAGTAGATAGATGATGGATGGGTAGATAGGTAAAATGATAAGTATAATATTAAAGAACTACTTTAAAGACAGCAAACTAGCTTCCAGTTTCTCTGTATTTGGAACTTCTCCTGAGAATGCATAAGGAAGCAGCCAAGATGACAGAAAGCTTTACCCTGTGTGTAAATTGGTGTGTAATTAGCACCTAAGTCATCAAGGGGTGCTTTAAAACAATCTTTCTCCTGAGCTTCCCATTTCTATCTATCTCTGATCTTGCCTTCGCATACTTAGTGAACTCATTTACTTGTTCCTGTTATGTCAGTGTCTCCTCGTAAGGATGGCTTTCAGGCACCATTTCCCACACTGAGTTCCCCTCTTTCCCGAGTTCTCTGTGGAGCATCGCCATTTCAGTGTCCTGACATTGCTTCACACAGTTCATTAACTGTCCCCACCTCACATCTCCCCAAGGAGGTATCTACTTATCTTTAGGTTTACTGTCTTTAATTTACCACCTTTTTGACATTTTGGAGTTAATGTAATGGCTTTTTAAATATTTGTATTCCCAAGAGCACAAAGTAGCTAGCACACAGAAAGCATTTAATAAACACTTTAGATCTGATAGCAATAAGGTTCACATACTTCAGCTGAAACTGTGTGCTGGGTGCTCTGCTAAGAGTTTTACAGGGGTTGTCCTAATTTACCAAACAACCCAATGAGTTGAGGACTGTTACACTCTTTTTTCAGATAAGACACTTTTTAGATGATGGCAGAGATGTGAGGTAACTTGTCCAAGGATACCTGCAGCAAGGGAGGAATTTCATGGAGGTCTCATGGGTTATAATGTCCTTGCTCTTACCCCCTCTGTTCATGCTTGTCTGTCTCCTCCCCCTGTCTGACCTGAAATCCCTTAAGTAACTGGTCTGTGCCACTGTCTCCCTTACCCTGGCCTCCTGGACCTGAGTGTGAACTCTCCTTCCTGGGTGGACACCACATTGGTTTCTCATGGAGTTCACCTGCTACCTCACAGAGGCTCTGTAGCTTTGGCCCTTGACATGGTCAGTCTACCTGTGTCCAGGGCTGCAAGCTCCATATTTACTATCAGGAAGCTTGAATTTCTAAGCACTCAAAGAAACATGTTTATGAAGAGACGAATATGCTGGAGGCCTGTGTGGGGCACCAAGATGGAAGAGACGGTGAGCAGCTCCCGCTGGAAATAATGTGCAAGAAGCGCCTTTTGGGTTTCACAGAGGAAGGAGGTGTGACTTCCTGCTGGGAAGATCAGGAAATTCGGCCTGGAAGGCAAGATAGGGAGAATCAGAGGAAGGAAGGAAGGAAGGCTTCCCCAGAGGAGCTGCTGGGCCTCAGCGGAGTCCCACTGTGTTTCCAGGCCCCGCCCTCCTTTCTCTGCTAGTTCTCCCACCTGGACTAACTAGGCCTTCCTGTTTCTTGCTAATGTCTTGCTAATTTCTCCTTCTGTAATCCCAGCAGTGCACTTTCTTCATCCACAAGCCTCTCCTCTCTTATTCTGGTCAAATCTTGACTCTTTTAGAGTTAGCTCGCCCAGGAATACCAGCTGTCCATCATTCTGCATTCTCTTTCCTTGAGCCGCTCCTTGGCAGTGCTGAGGCTCTGCTTTTTCACCTGCAACTGCTGTCGCTGCTGCTCATTTTGTCGGTGAGGGTTTGGGACACACATACTAGAAGTATTGTGTGTCCCAATTATTATGTGTCCCAAGTATTATGATTCAGCTTTGACTGAGTACCCTGCTTTGTGCTTGCTAAGTCTGAAATTGAGAGATCGAATAGAGAAAGGGATGAATCTTGTGCCTCTCTGGGGAAACCAGTGAGTTCCGAGGAGCATGGTGAGAAAGAAGGCTGAGGAAGCCAGGGTCAGATAAATGAGACTACGACAAGGGTTTTGCATTTTCTTCTGAGTGAAACAGATCTCCAGTGAGTACCACAGACATACGTTTTAAAAGGACCATCCTGGCTGCTGCAAGAGATCAGGCTCTAGTAGGGCAAGGGTGGATGCTGGTAGGAGGATTCAGAGGACAGGATGTGGCTGGGGAAGTAAATTATGAGGTGCAGTGTGTAGCTGTTGTTTAAATCTGTAGGGCTGTGGGAGGTCAACTGGGGAGGGAGGTGGGCAGATGCGCCCAGGTGCGTTCATAGGCCTTGCTTAGAAACCTGTGTGGCTGAATGTGGTCTACCTGTTGTCAGGTGCATGTGTGGCTGCCTCTTCTCATTCTCTTTCTCTGCCAGTGGTGGGAAGAGCCCCCCACTTCTGCCGCTGTGAGGCATTGGAACAATGACTTCAGACTGATGCCACCACTCCTAAAACGTGTTGGAGTTTGTGAACCGTGAGACCATTACCTGTGGCTGTGGAGGCCTATACAGAATCCTTCCCCAAAAGGAGGAACACTTACTCTGGTGCATCTAAATGATTTACCAAGAATCTCATTTAGCTCTTCCACTCGTGGTGAGGCATGCTACCAACATGTGTATGCAGGCGCAGGTGATCACGTACACACAGTGTTCTGTTTTACACAGTATTTTTGGTTACCAATTTATTTTAATTATTTTTATGATTATAAAGGCTCCATAAAGGGGAGCTTGGGACCTCCAGAAAAATACTTCAAAAAGGAAAGAAAAATTGGCCCAGTTAATTTACTATCATTCTTTCATACTGTACTTAGCATTTTCTTTATATAGATAAGAGTATGCTGTTTGCCTCTTGGAATGAAATCGTAAGATTTTCCACATATCAGAATTCTTGGTGAACATAATTTTTATTGGCTGTGTACTCACAGTATGGTCCGACCCAATTGTTGAACATTTGTGTGGATCCTTTCTCCCTTCCTGCTCTGCCTGCCTCCTACCTCACTCCTCCTTTTGGAAATGTTACCATCATTAATATCATTTGCTCTCCTGAGTATGTTGGATCACGCTTGCCAAAATTCCTGCAGGATAAAACACACAAAGAAACTCTCTTATGCTACAACAATATTAGAAACAACAGTGACTCTTTGTCCACTGCTGTTTAATGTACAAGAGATTTCACACCCAGCTTGGCTGGCTAGTCCTGTTGCAGGGCGCTGGGTTGCACCTGCCCGGTGGAGTGAGCGGGAGGCTGTGAATGTGAGGCTGCCTGCTCAGCTCTCTGAAGGCAGGCGGATCTGGCTTCTGACCCTGTGCCACGGGGAGCTTCCATCTGTCCAGACCTTAGCCTGGAGCTGAACGCCTCCACACAGCGATGCAATCCCTAACAAATGTAGTGACAACACTAAACATAAGGCCTTCATTTTTTTCAAATTGCTTGCATTTACAGTTAATTCAATTTGAATTATAAGTCACCTCCATGTGAATGACTCATGCACTCATTCTTAAGAGCTTTGTTTTCCTAAAATGTACAAAACAGAAAGAAGTTGATTTGCAGACGGTGTATAGCCAAGGTAATACTGACCTGGTTTCAGCGTAAGAATGTTTGCTATCATTGCACATCTTGTGCTCCAGATCAAGCATTATCAAAGAAAACTGAAACATCTTTATAAAACACTTTTGGATCACTGACCACAGTGGTTATTGGAGGGGATAAATATGAAAATCAAACTCAGTTATGTGCCACAAGTGAAAAAATTTTTTTCCTATTGCAGAATCCTTGCTGTAGGCCAGCTGAAAACCTTTTCCAAAGTCCAGACCTTTTGGGACCTAAACAGGCACATGGACTGGGCTTCGCAAGTTGTGATGGGAATAAGGAAATCGGTTCAATAGCAACCCATTTTCACACTGTAAAAAGGCTGGAGAGAAACTGTAAGGAAGTGTCCAGACAGCAACCATATAAATAGGTAATTGCTGAAATATTTGGATAATTTTGAGAATAAATGTAGGCTAAATTTTTGGACAGTGAAATCAACTTTCCATAATAACGTTGTCTCCTAGCCAGTAATTTCCTTGTTCTCCCTAATTTACTTCACTTCTCTGTAGCTGGCGAATTCCTGTGTTTTGTACCTTGAACAAACTGGCTTTCCAGCTACCAGGTCCTGTTGTGAGGCTCTTGTCTTGCTTCCTGCTTTTGTGCATGTAACTGGTTCTCGCCACCCTGCCAGGGAACTCTGGAGTCCTGACAGAACTTTGGGCTTTCTGGTGACTTTCCCCAGAGGGCCTTCAGAGCTGCCCAACAGCCTGACAGTTCATTTAAATTTGGATCCAGGTCGAGAGCAACTCTAGAGTTATGCAATTGTAACAGTCCTAGGAAGGGGGTCAGGTCTAGAGTATGCAATAAGTGTAGCCATACCCAGGCGCTCTCTGCTAGGGAGCTAATGCTTGGCCAGCTCTAGAAGGTGGTGGGTCATTTGAGGTCCTTTTGGTATTTGGCAGTTTTTTCCTGGCCAAAGAAGAGCAGCAGTGATTTTTACTTCTGAAAACTCTACTTAGTGGCCTGGCATGATGGAAATTTTCATGCTCTTGATTCCACAACACGGCAAGTTTGTGTCTGAAAAGTTTACAGTGGATGTTTTTGGGACACATTAGAAAGCCCTAGATAACAAGCAGGAAGTAAAATGGTCTTATTTTTAGTGTCCCTGTCACCTTATCTGATTGGTTAGCATCACTGATGGATTTTTCTCAGATTCCCCTGGTGGTGTCAATCTCTAATAATGGGGGCGGGGTGTGTCTGTTTAATCTTGCTGAAGTTTCCAGAGCAAGGCGCTCCATTCAGAGTCACTGTGGAGTGTGTCCCGTAGGGATGAATACGACGTTCTGGACAGCGTTCGCTTTGTACATGTGCTGGCTGTCATATAAGAGCAGGGCCAGAAGTTGTGGGGATGTGTGAGGTGCTGACGGAGGCAGTTTGGATTTAGAGGAGCTTATTGTACGACTGGGAGGAACCATTCATTCAGTTAATCAACACAGATTTGATAACCTTCTGTGTGTGGCAGGCACTTTCCAGAGTTGGGGAAAAGTGTATTAAAAAGGTACAGCCCATGCCCAGGAGGAGTCTGTAGTCTACGAGGAATGCGTGAAACACTGAGGAAGATGTCTGAGTGGGAAGGAAAGAGCCTGTGGTTATGACAGATCCAGAGGGAGAATGAGAGGGGAGGGCCCGAGGAGGCGGTGAGTCTCTCTGGAGGTTGGTTTGCTTTCGGGCTCTTCAGGAGAAGTGCACATGGAATACTGAGCAAGAGGCGGGTTCCAAGGTGAGACAGCACGTGCAAAAGCCCAGAGGAGGAAAAAACATAGTTTTGTTTAAAAAGTTGACATGGAGAGTGGCTCTCTCTCAATGGGATGATTTAAGAAATAAGGTTGAGGAATCAGGTAGCCACATCAGAAAATTGCTTTCTTTCTTTCTTACATAGTTCAGGATGCCTTGAACTCACTATGTAGTCCAGGATGGCCTCGAACTCATGGCTAGCCTGTGCTTCAGCTAATCAAAAACTAAGGACTGCAACATTTTAATAAGATGAGAGATTGAAGAAAAGAGGACATAGGAACAAAATGGCCGATAAAGGCTGGGGCCTAGAAGAAGGGGACCTGGGTGGAAGAAGGCTAAGAGAGAACCTTAAGGCTGAGGAGGAGCCTCTCTGATTCTGCTGCAGCTGGGTCAGTTCTGCCTCCTTCAGGGAGGGTAGCCTGCCGAGTGACCACCACCTCTTCTGCCCAGCACACCCGGCCCTGCCCCCTCTTGGAATTAGTGGAATGCATCTGTTTGTGGGCTGGAGATTAGAGCCCAGGCCAGGACTACAAGGAAAGCTGTCTTTTTGGGTGGCCTCGCAAGACAGGCTTCAGACCCTGAGCGGACACTTCTAAACTTCCTTCTCTGATAATCTATAATTTTCTGTTTTTAGAAGTACATTGTCAGTGGTGTCAGAGAGACCCTTTGCAGATGATTCATCCATTTAAAACTAGCAGTAATATCTCTTGTTTGGAAATTAAGCAACAGAAAGGAATTCAGCAGGCTAGCTAAGTGGAGACATTTTAAATTAAAGTACATGTGTGGCCACACTACCAGGTTAAGCCGTTAGTTTTATTCTCATCCTCGCAAACTGCCCTCCATCACTTTGAGGTCCAGAGAAGGGGGAACCATAACCTCCACCCATCACCCAGGCATTGGGCTTTCCACTTTCCATGGTCCTAGGAGACTGTGGACACACATCACCAAGTTTTCTTCAAAGAAATCAGTTTTAAGTTTTAGATTTCTTTGCTTTCACACACATGGAGAGAAACAAGCCATTATACTTTAATTTATTTCTCAACATTTTTTAAACTTGAAGATTTTAAGTTAAATTTTGAATGTTCCCTTGCCATATCTCCAGTAATCTCCAATATCCATTGGTATTTTTGAAAATTATTGGTCTAGCTTGAATATTTTTTATTTTGAGTGTTTATTTATTTATCCTCAATTCACCTTGTTCCAAAAAGATTTAAAGTGGATCTTAGAAAGTTCAAGTTTAGAAATGAATAAATATTTTGAGAAGAAGAAAATGGAAATTTTTAAGCAGAAACAAATGTGCTTCATTTAAAAATATTCTAGATATTGTTTTGATGCTGGAATGTGTTACATCCAAATAGTGCTGTTTGACATGGTCACCTGATGTGGTCCACCTCTAGCAATTCTGTTGTTTGTTTGTAGAATGAGAATGGTGTGACCATGATGTGACGCCCTACCCTGTCCTGTGGAGCGATGTCCTGAGTGGACAGACCCAGTTCAGACCCAAATCTGTCTGTGGCATGTGGGGCGTAGCTGCCTCAGAGGGCAGTGCTGAGTTTCTTGATTAAACTAAGACACCCCCAACTCCTTACTAAACAAGTGATTAATCTTCATTACCAGAAGTTTAGAAAATACAGAGAAATATTTTAAATTTTCACAGCCCACTACCTGCAGGCAAACTCCGATTTGAAATGTATTTTTTTTGTAGAAAAATTTATCTTTATATATTATGTAGACTGTTTTTGTTGAAAATTATTAACTAAACATGTCCATATATAATTAATATTCTTTGTAACCATTGACTTACTTACGTGTTTTCCCTGCTACAGAGATCCCAATTAGAGAATCCTGTAGGTTTTCTTTTTACATATCCATGACTTTTCTTTTCTTCACAGTATTAGGGGTTGAACCCAAGGCCTTACATGTGCTTGGTGTGTGTTCTGCCACTGAGTTACGTCCTCAGTCCCGTGATTGTATCCTTGGTGTAAATATTTATGTTTTGGAGTTAAACTATTTATACATTTAAAAGCTTTTAATTGTTTAATTTGCCTTTATGAAGAGTTGTGTCTGTTTATATTGATTTGTTAAGAGATCATTTGTTTCCCTGATTCCTTGTATACAGGGGATGGATTCTTTCTATTATAAACCATTGATGTGTCCCCCCTTTCATATTAGTAGTTTTTGATAGAGATCTTCAATTATGCTTTCAAGGCACATCACAACTCATGATTCAGCTTTTGGTTCTTTGGTCTCTTAAGGGTTAGGAAGTCACCTGTGGGCAGTGTAGAGCCTTTGGCTGTCATTGGAGGGATTAAGAATATTCAGAACCTGTGGCTGGCTACTAAGATCTTTAAAAATTAAGTTGATCTCTTTTTAGATATTGTATGATGCCAGAGATACTGAAATGTTCTGGCTGCAGAAGTGGCTGCATTTCATTGGTAGACTTTAGAGACTCCAAAATAAGTAAAGTTGATCATTTATCTTTCAGATACTTGGTGTCCAAGTTTGCCGAAAAATTTTTACAATTGGTTGTATTATTTTCAGTTATATTGGCCTCTGTCCTTGTTCCACATTTATGCTGATATTTTAAATAGATGTATGGTACCTTTGTTTTGTTTTGTTTTGTTTTTGTTTTTTTTTTCCAGTACCGGGAATCAAACTCAGGAGCTTGCGCTTGCCAGGAGAGTGCTCTGCTGCTGCGCTAAATCCCCAGCCCTGGTGTATGGTATCTTGGTTCTTATATGCAAACTCTTCCTGTGTTGTCACTATTTGATTTTAGTTTTATTTGGTGCAGTTTCTTCCTTCTTTCTTTGTTTACTTTTTTTTTTTTGTGGTACTAGAGTTCTAGCTCAGGAGTGCTCTACCACTAAGATACCTCCCTTGCCCTTTTAAAACGTTTTTATTTTATTTTTAAATTTTGAGACAGGGTCACAGTAAGTTGATCAGGCTAGTCTTGAGCTTGCCATCTTCTTGCCTCAGCCTCCTGAGTAACTGGGATTACAGACACGCACCACCATTTTTATTTGCCTTTTCTGGCTACCTTTGTCCAGTATCAGGTAGGAGTTTCATGGGCTTTCACTACAAAGTGACGGAAAAAGGAATAATGTGAAGAAGAGAGGAGAGGGCTGAGGTTTGGATGGGGAAAGAGAGAGCTGGGATGTTTGAATATTTTGAAAAGCTCGAGAAATGCATGGCTTGGAGTGGCTGACAGCCTTTAAACAAAGTACACCAGGGTGACATGAGGAAGGGCAGAGAAGACAGGATTCCTGCCAAATTTTGATTTGGTCCAGGACAGGTCAGTCTTGGAGACTGACACACCAGACTGGGTGGCTTCTCCTTCAGTTATGCATCTCTGTTTGGTGCTGTAATTGTCCAGCAGCAGAACAACCACACCAAAATTCTTTGCACCAGTGACTGTTTATGGAGCATGCAGGAAGAACTGATGTGATGGTTTTCTAAATAATTATTTTGGTGTAGATGACCAGTGGGATAATTCAGACTCCAGTGGAAATGATTTTATCTTATATTGTCGACTCTAGCTACTCATATTGGTAGGGTAAATGTTGCCAAATTTTGATTTACTTTTGTGTTGTTTAGATACACTTCGTATGGTGCTTTGTCTTAAAAGACCTCAAAGGATTTTTATGGAACAGATGCTGGGAGTTTGGTTCTCAAGGGCTAAAGCAGAACTATTCCTGCTCCATTGGTAAATGTATTATCTAAATCTGCTCTTTAAGACAGTAGGCCAGCATAGAGCTGGCGCTGAATGGAATAATTCTGTCACAGATACAGTATCTAATTCAGAAATGTTGTTTTTGGCAATTACACCAGCTTGATTTAGGTGGGACAGGAATCCAGGATTAAAATGGTTCTACCCAAGAAGAGAGTAGACAAGTTTGACAGCACTGAAAACCAACCACGCTGTCCTGCATCTGGAGAATTTATGGTTAAGACCAGAGAAGTCTGGAAAGTTGAGTGACTCGGTCATTTATTAATTTATTGGCCTTTGTAACATGTTTTGCTTTAGAGGACCAATCTCTGACCTTTGAAAGGATATGTCTTCAAACTCTTTTTTTCTGCATATAAAATAAAGATATTCTATGTAGTTTTCTAAGAGAAAAAAGCAAAGCTAAGGAATCTTTTAAAATTGTCTGTAATATTATATCCAGATCTATGATAATATTTTTACTTATTCTCTGTTTGCATTTTGTAAACCCTAAAGGTCTGATGACAGAACTTTATTATTATCCCAGAGCCTGAGAGTATGCAACTTAGAAAACCTTTTTTTAAAAAAATATAGTGTTGCATTTTCCAGAACACTTTTCCAGTACCCTGCTGAATCCATTTAATTACACACACGTACACACACACTCACATACACAGATGCTCATGCATACACATATGCACACACATGGCACAGGCTGCAGACAGTAGTGTCCAGGGACTCTTGGGGTAGATACCTTTTTTTGCGGCTTACCCAGCTGGACTCCTGGTACACTTTAAGTCTGGGTGACTCATAGTCTATTTGTTTTGTTGCCTCATTTGAGTTGTGGTATCATAAATCACTCCATTTTTTAATCATTTGAGTGGCAAACACCCCAAAGCATTAAAGTTAAACAATGTTAATGGGGATTTACTTTTGATGCCATTGTTTTAATATGACAAATGGCCATGCATCAAGCTGCGTAGCACAGTTTATTTATGCAGACATAATTAGGTCTTTGAAATGAAATATACAGTGAACCATTTGCCAGAAATTCAGAGTCTACTTGAATGACCCCCTCCTCCAAACTCACTCTGCTTATGTGCTTGATAGATTTAAGGCAGATCTCAAGCTAGAGTATTCTTGGCTTGGGAAATTGTCTTTAGGCTTGAGGAGGAAGTCACCTGATATTTGGAAATGGGATGCTTCCTTCTCCATTTGGCCACTTTTGTGACTGCATGCAGAGCACTGAAAGTTGGAAAAAAAATTGTTTTGGTTTTGAGACATCTGAAGAAGAGGCAGTTGCCAGTTAGTCCCTGAGAGACTTCCAGGCTCTGAAAGACACGAAGCTCAATGGGCAGGCTCTGGAGAGAAACTGTAAAATATCCTTTCTCAGAGATCTGGGAGAACCTCATTTGCATGTTCATGTTCAGAACTTTGTCCAAACTATAGTGGGCCTTTGCCCTGTGTGTGTGAGTTTATTCTGCTGTGCTTTTGGGTATGTGGGGGGGGCATAGATACTCATTTGTGGCTGGACAGATACTATTTTTAAGCTTAAAATGTAAAATTGCTCAGATTTTAACAGCTGGGAAGTAGGGACTAAGTAGGCACAACCGTCAGGTTCTGGGAACCAGAAACTGACCTCCCAAGAATTCTCACAAGTTTACTTGGGTTCTGACTTGGATTTGTACAAAACTAGGCTCAGTCTTCCTCATTAATCTGAGAGCCTGTCAGGTGGCATCGGGGAAGGCAGAGAGGGGTCAGGGGCTACCCCAGGGAGCCCATGAGTTGTATCACAGCTGCAGCAAACACTGTAGGTTTTTTGCCTGGGATGAGATGTCCAAGTAGACGGGTAATTGCTTGAGTTTGCAAGCATGGGGCTGTGTCCCCAACTGGTCATGATTTTTTGGTGAAATTAGAGTAGCATTTCTATAGTAGCCGAGAGGCCAGGATCCTCACTAGTAACTAATGGGCCCGTACTATTTGGGATGAGCATTTTGTCTGGGCTCAGCTAATTAGCTACGGACAGGGCCTCATCCCAGCTACCACCACCATTACACATGCTTTCAGAATGAGCCCAGTTCTTTTTAAGAGTTTCAGTTTTGTTTCACTTATTCCTTCTCCTCCTCTTCCTCTTTTTGTTTTTGTCTTGCGGGTTGAACACAGGGGCCCTCTGCCTCCCCAGCCATTTTTTGTTGTTGTTTTCATACTGGGAATTGAACTGAGGACCTTGCACTAGCCAGGCAGGTCCTGTGCTGCTGAGCTGTATCCCCGGCCCCCACCAGCCAGTTTTTGTTTTGACACAGGATCTTACTAAGTTGCCCAGGCTGGGCTCATACTTGCGATCCTCCCGTCTCAGCCTTCTCAGTCCCTGGGCTTGCTGGCGTGGACCACTGTGTCCAGCACCCACCAGGTTTTGGTTTCTTTTTTTGATCTTTTTTTCCCGTTTAAGCAAGATATATTTCCTTGATGATACTGACACATATTCCTACATTTTCTCAGATTCTAGGAAATCAGATTACAGTTACAATTGAGGAGTCTATTTTAGCCAATAATAAGATTATCAAAGATTTTAAAGTTACTGTTATCTTTCTTTCCAAGAAAGAAACCTAGAATTTTATCTGATCCTCCTGTCCAGGAGTTATTATATTCATAACTAATAGTCATTAATAACTTTTTGTGTTCTGTATTCTGATACAAAAATGAAGGTATGGAATGCGTGATAAGTGCTTGCGGTTGTGGTGCCAGTGACTTAGCGTAAATTCAGCTGGAAACAGACTTGCAGAGTTTAAAAGAAAGACCCTGCCCACTCCCCACACTTCTTTCTTTTGCTCCTATTCCTGGAAGCTTTGGGAAAATCTGACTGTTGAGGAGGGAGAAAAAACATTCAAGGGATTTGGGAAGCTCCCCTGTTTGTTTTTTAGATCTGTGTGTGCAGAGGCAGAGGTAGGAGAGCACATCTGGAGCATAACATCTCAGAGAAGTGGATGGAGGTGAGACTACTTATTTAAGGTTGGGAACAGTAAAGCATTATTAGTTAAGAGATTTAACCCTTGTGAGAGTTAATCCTTTCCACAATGTGACTTCAAATCTGCTTGAAAAGATCTGTGGATGAAATGAAATGATTTTGATCCTAAAAAACAGAGCTTTGGGGAAATGCTGAGAGAAGGGCTTTCTTCAGGGCAGAGGGTGGATAGTTATGTGTTACTCCAAAGCCATTTAGGGTTGTGCTGAATTCAGGACTGGCTTTCATTACCAGTACCGTGATTCCCAGTGTAGTAAGAGGATCCTCAGGTGTTCATTAAAACTGTAGGTCCACCCTGAGCCACTGAATTAAGGTGTGTGGGAAGTGTCTTGCACTGCAGACAAGCACAATGTTAGAGGACAGTAAATAAAATTTGTCATATGAACTTGCCAGTGTCCTTTCACCTTCCAGTTCTACATACAGAGGACTGGTTCAGTTCCTACTTCAGGTAACTCTGGGTGAACCCCTTTTAACTTTTCTTAGCTTCATTTTCTCACTTGTAAAATGGGGACACTAACTTCACCTAACTTTGATAAGAGTTAAATACAACTGTATTTCCTTTTCTTTATTGTATTTTTTAAAGTCTAGAGTATGAAGTTCTGCTCCACCTAGGGTCTCAGCCAGGGAGAGTCAAACCCACAGCTCGTGATCGTAACAACGTCAGCTCAAAGCCTGGCCTCCTCCCTCCTTCCCTCCTTTTCACCCCTGTGACCCACCACCCCTGGTCTTTCCTCTTTGCTTTTCTCACTCTCTCCCTTCTCTTGCTCTTTATTCCTTCCTTACAGTGGTTAGTCCAGTCTTGACACACGTTTTGAAGAATCAGGAAATTCTCAAGCATGGAGAACAATTTCACAATGCATGCAGCAGTGCATTTGTTTTTTTAAAATCAGAATCACATAGAGGATTGTCATCACTTCCATCTCCTCATTTATTTAGGGATTTTTAAAACAACAAAGTCTGTATGTTTCATTAAAGTGCTTATAATATTAAGAGACTAAAAATTATATTTGAGTCAAGTGGCAGCCACTAAGCACTTCCCACTGTACTTCTCTCAAGATATGGTTTGGGAATTTGGTGCAGTTTCAATTCTGTGTGTGTTCATTCTTAATAACATACTGTATTGTCTGCTGCTATATTCTTTATTATGTTAAATAATTTCCTGAATACTAATAGCACTTACCATGCTCCGGGCATTGTTCTGTGCACTTTGCATGTATTATTCACCTTAGTCCTTTAATCATCCTATTGAGGGTGATTTAATTATTCCCACTTAATATGTCAGAAACTGAGGCTGAGAAGCTGTGTATATCATAACACCGTGATGCACTTTATTCATAAATGTTAGTCTTTGTTGGTTGACTGGGTAAAAGCATGGAGAAACTTCAGGTCAAAGATTGTGGTTAACTCAAGTGTACATCCTCAAATTTGGTAAGTGTTGGCTGGATGAACAATAATAACAGTTTTCTATTGGTATTGATTGCTTATCATGTGCCTGGCGACATGCCGGATGTTTTGAATGTGGGATGACCGGAGGGTGTACCTCAGCCTGCTGTCTGCTGGAAGGGTGTTCTTGGTTAGTGGTTTACCCTCTCTGTGCCTCCAAGAGAAAATCACATAGTAATAGTATTGTTTCCATAAGGTAGTTTGAAGGTGAAATGAATTAACATATGTTAGGCACTTAAAACCTGGTACCAAGCACATACCCTATAAATATTAACTATTATTACTGTTTTGAACATGGGTATGTCTCATTCTAAATTATGCCTCCTTTTCATAATAACTATCTTCTTGGTGGTCATACTTAAAAGTATTTCTGTAGAGAGATCCAAGATTTCTTTATTACTTGAGCAAAATTTCTATATTGTGATCTTTTCAGAGCTGGGATCCCATCCCTTAACACATGGGGCACACAAACATGAAGATATTTCTCATACCTTTCAAAATTAGAATTTTTGTTGGCTCAAACTGCATATAGGCAGAATAAACAAATCCCTCAGTTTAAGTAATAACAAGTTACGTGGATTGTTGCTCTGTGTTTCCTGTTCTGAACTTATCAAAGAGAAGTTTCCAAATCTTAGCTTTTCTGTAAGTACCTTCTAATGGGTTTCCTTGTTTAGTTTTTCACAAGAGTAGGTATATCATCCCCATATCTCTGGTGAAGCGCTTTCAGAGTGTGTTGACATTTCAGGAAGCTTTGAATGTTTCCAAATGCATCTGTGTTTTCTGCATAGGCCTTGGCCCAGACTCAGAGAAATACGGCTTCACAAGACAATTTGCAAGTATGGTTTCTAACATGATAGAATTGCCATTGCACAATGTACACACGCAGGCAGGTCAGTATCTGAACAGCTGCCTCCTTTTTCTTAGCATCATTATTTTAGAGGTCTTAATTATCAAAAGTTTTCTCTTCTATAAATATTAGCTTATTAATACTTTTTCTCTGTCTTGCCAGAATGTGGGTATCTTCACAGTCATTGAAGTCTGATAAACCTTTGCACCGTCTTTAATAAATACTGTCTTGGAGGCTGTGCTCTGACAATCAGTACATTTTTTGTCCATCTGATTCTCCTACAGAAGTTCACAAATTGTACTATATTCTTCTCCTTCCTCTCTAGCAAAAGCTTTGTAAGGAGAGGAAGGCATATTAATATTGATAACACATTTTATGTTTTGGAAAGAACATGTTGTCAGTAAACCCATATGAAAGTAAAAAGAAAATAGTTACGCGATTGTAGGAATCATGTAAGTCATCTCTGTCATCCTCTCTTTTTCCACGTAAAACAAATTACTCTGGTTATCAAAGGTTATGCATTTTGCCGAGCAGAGGAGGCAGCAGAGTCTTGTATAAATTCCTCCCGCGAGGCGAAGAGGCTGAGGCTGTGGCTCCGCAGCAGAGCCTCCATGGATGAGCCTCCATGAGCGGAACACAGCAACAAAAACAAACAGAAAAGCAAAAGAAAAAATTTTCTGTGCAGACATACTATTTCTTTTATAACTGGGATGAAATAACCACCTTTTACAATACCAGCATTCTTCTTTTGAAACAGAGTCAAAGCGTCTGTCAGAGAGGGAAAAAAAACCATTCTGGCAGTTTATTATACACTCCTAAAAAAAAAAAAAACAAAAACAAAAGAACAAAACACAAGCAAGGTATTCCTTTTAAATTAGAAGTAAGAATTAGCATTGCAAATAAAATGCAGAACTTCAAAGCTGTCACTCACAGTGAACCTTTTGATGAATTGGATCTTGATATTTACAAAATTTATTAAAATACAGCCAATAGTGTGTTTGTTTATATGTTGACAAGATGATGTACACCCTGAAGGTCAAGGGTGATGTGAACTGTTATGGTGTTCTTGTCAAAATAGCTTAAGGGGGGGGGGCTATTAAAGAGCTTTGATGGAATAATGGCTTCACCACAAGTGTGACAGCAAATGCAAGGATAATCTTGAAAAAGATCAATTGATGTGAAACAAAAATCTGTGATGTTTATCAATCAAGAAAAAACAAGAAAGAAAAAGAAGTCTCATCTTTTAGTAGCATGTTAGAAAATTGGCAGCTGAAATGGAAAAACAAATAGTGAAATTAAACAGAAAAGCATTGATTTAACTTCTTGGGTGGTTTATCAAATGCCACAACGAACTTTTTATTCTGTCTTGTCATTTATTAATTACTCTTTTAATCAAACCAGTTAAGGATCAGTTCACAAACTTTTGGGTTACTTCTGTATAAATAGTTCCAAAAATTCAGTTTTTTCTTTTAATATCTTTCTCAAACTGTTAGCCAAGTTCTACTTTTTCCCCTACTGAAAACTAAAAATATATCTGAAAATAAGTGTGGGATTTACATAATATACTTCTTGCCATGATTTTTCCACTACATTTGAGTTCATTATTCATCTGTCTGTCTCTGTCTCCGTCTCTGCCTGTCTCTGTCTTTGTCTCTGTCCCTGCCTCTGGTCTGTCTGTCTGTTCTCTCTTTTTCTTTTGGTAGCCTTAATTGTTTTATACTGGGGCTGGAGATATAGCTCAGTACAGTGCCTTCCTGGCTAGCACAAGGTCCTGAGTTCTGTTCCTAGTACCAAAAAAAAAAAACAAAAAAAAAGAAAGATGTGGAATTATTGGATACTTTAGCACAAAATGTAACACTAAAAGAATGTAGATACATTGAAAGTCAGTTAAGTTTTTCAGTAGACACCTTTGTTAGTGCTTCAGACTCACACTAGAAGAGATGGAGTAAAATGGTGCACATTAATTTCAAGGTAAAAAGACACTTTAGCGAAGAGGGATGGTACAGTCTGGTCAACTCTGACTTAATATAAATTGGTAGGTTTGGATGTTAGAGCCCCTCTACTTATTTAAATGCATTTAAATTTTTATTTTAAATCACAGCATGGGCTGGGGCTCAGCAGCACAGCGCCTGCCTGGCAAGTGCAAGGTTGTGAGTTCAATTCCTGGTACCGGAAGAGAAAAAAAAAAAATCATAGCACATATGGAGCAGTGATTTATGGGTGTTTGCATGTATTTTTTAAAGGAACTTAATTGTTTCATGTGTTTGTCATAAAATATATTAAGTAAAAGGTTTTAAGCTAGAATAACTGCAAACACACAGAAAATTATTAATCTCATATCTCCACCTATTTTCATTTAGGATTTCTGCTAAACAGTATGTGGTTTAGCTCTTAGGAATTAATATTTTGAATACATTTCAATAAATTGGCTGATCTCAAGTTTCTGTTCCAGAGGCAGAGATGCGTGATAAGGTTTATGTAGGACATTGGTGTTTTAATGAGGGACATTTAACCTTCAGCCCCAACAGGCAATAAGGACAACCATATCTCATCAAAATAATGCATAAAAAGAACATTAGTTATTTAAAGAAAGTTCACTGATTCCTGCACTCATTAGGTAATTAAAAGTTTTTGCTGAAAACAATCTCTATGTTTGCCTTGAGTTTGAAAAGTCAAGGTCAAGCTAGGCATGGTGTGGCACACACCTATAATTTCAGCTACTTGGGAGGCTGATGCAGAAGCGTGGCAAGTTTATGGCCACCTGGGGCAACCTAGGGAGACACTGCCCCCAAGAGAATGTGGTAGGGTGACAGTGTAGCTTATGGGTAGAGCAGCCTTGGGTTCAATCTCCCATACCACCACCACTAAAAGGATCTGGGTCATCCCAAGCTTTACACAATACGAAGTGTTGGTATATGAACATGACTGAAGCCACCTCTGCCTACCTGTGTTTAGAACATTTTACTCTGTCGTGTGAAGGCTACCTCCGTGACTCAGACAAAAGTGGTAGGGGGAGATCTTCAAGGCAGTGTGGAATGTGTGAAATTTTCTCCAAAACAGAAGGGCAACGTGGGCTGCAAGAGTCAATGGAAAAGTTTCTCTGCCGACATAGCTGTGCTCTGTGCACGTCCAGGGCTGCAGCCCCACCTCCTCCTCAAGACCTGTGGGTCTGAGAAAACCTCGGGGTGGGGCTGTGAGTGGTTGCTATGGCAGGGAAGTTGGTAACATAACAGCGTGCCGCTCACTCCCAGCCCTGAGCCCCGGGAACTACATCTGAACCCCTAAACTATTACTACAGCTGATAATCAACCCTGACTGCTTTGAAGTAAAACAAATGATTTAAGAACTGAAGTTTCTGCATCCCATTAGCAAACTCATTAAGTCATCGAAAGCTGCTGGATTTTGGATAGATTTCTAAATTCCTGAGAATCTGTTCATACACACTTCCCCCCTACACACACATTTATCCACGGTACACAAATATTAAAATAACCAGACTGATCCACATGGACAGCAGCGTTCACCATAATTATTTTAACATTTCATTTGTTTGTTAACTGTCACATTGCCATGGGGTATTTAAATTTTTTTTTATTACTTTTTTTTACTCTTACCAAAGAAAAGGAAATGAAAATACTAAGTGGTATTTGCAGATTGTCTCCGGTCTGACAGCAGAAATGAAGCTTTCGTGTCAGGCTGGCTGTCATGGTTCTGTTGGGTTTTGCAAAGGCCCCTGTGAAGTGAGAGGGAACATTTTTCTTGTGATGGTTTGGAGAAAGATTTCAATTATAAGATTGTATTTCCAGCCCCATTCCACTCTGAAGACAGACCTTTACCTTCTTTTGGAAATCATTCTGTTTATGAACTTTAAGACTATGCTTGTAAGACTATAACTTTGAACGTATGTATTCTTTGGCATGTTTCATGGTGACCCCACCACTTCTGTCTTCTCTCTGCCCTGGCCACTTAAATTTGTTTATAGGGCTCATGTTGGCTGAGAACCGCAGTGAGATACATGGCATCAGTCACACAACAGACTATTTTACCACGTCGACCCGAGAGGCCAGTATAAGTGTTTCTAATTGTTATTATTTTCTTTGCTTTTGTAGGAAGAATGAAACTATAAAAAGAAAAAAAATAAACTAATTAGAAACCATTTAAGTAGCCAGTCTAAGAGGTTATATATATATTTTAGCACATCTAACTTCATTTTGAAGTCTTTTGATCACAATTTTTCCTTTAGTTTTAATTCTCTCAGTTTCTGTCTCTGACTCTGTTTCTCTTGGCAACAGTCTGGAAATGTAATGTTATTTGGATTTTTAAAAAACCTTTTCTAGGAGCTGGAAAAAAAGTTTAATTTTGTTGATTGTTATTTATGCTAAGTTAGGCGAGAGAATACACTACAGTATATTTTTTCTTAGTTTCCAGCATTTTCTGTTATTTACTTCCCACAACATCTTTTGCTGTTCTGTTCCTTCATTTCTCTCCTGCTGTTGCCTTTGTCCTGAGAGTTCTGCCAGTTATGTGTGCATGGGAGCCTCGGCAGCCCACACCTGCAGTGTGGTTTGGTAACAAAAGCCCACCCTCTGCAGGCCAGGTCCTAGGGCTCCAATTTCCAGTTACATCTTTTCCTAACTCCATAATCCTGTGCAAGGCGCTTTTCCTGTCTGCCCCAGATTCCTGTCTGTGGTTGAAGCGAGATAATCTATGGTGCATCCTTAGGATGGTTGCTGGCGTGAGGATGAGCACTAGATTTGTGTGTGCTGCTGTTTCTCCACATGCCCATTTCCACGTCACTTGCACATTTGTGAACACAGTAGGAGCTGGGATTCTAAATTGGAGCACTAAATTGGGAGTCGAGAACCCAAGGGTCTGGGTCCAGTTCTGCTTTGGTTTACTGTACAAGGTAACTACAGATCACTTGTAGAGTCGTGGGATCATTGAAGTTTAGAATTTAGAGACTTTTGAGGTTACCCTAGCATTTTATGTATGGATGAGCAAACTAGGAGATCCCTTCAGCTTAAAGTCATTTGTCCTGTGGGAGACATAGGTAGGCAGTGTTTTTACTTCTTAGGCCAGTGTTTCCCAAAGTGTGACATGTTGTTATATTCAAAGTAATTGTAGGTGGTATGCAGAAAAATGTGCTGGTACATCCAACTCATAATTTTACAAATATTATTGCCTAAGGTAAGCCTAAGTATCATGAACAAATTGATTGAAAGTCATTTAAAGAATAATAAGTATGTAATGGTTTGGGTGTGATGGTCCAGAAATGCTGATGCTGAGGTAGGGGAAGTTTTGCGCCTTCCACCTTCACCTGCCTCCCTTTCAAATACTGACTGAGGCCAGAACTGTATGGCAGCCGACTGAGTTTCTATGATACAAGCTTTTTCTTTTTCTTTCTTTCATGATTTTGTGCACTGAGAAACTTCTTAGGCCCAAGGAATTTTTCCTATTCTAATACTTTTTGTTTTAAATAAGTGTATGAATATTGGTTTGCTGTACGATGTAGTGTTCTGGAATCCTAAGTGCAAAGGGAAGCAGGAGTTGGCAATTGTACCAAGCTGAAGGAAGTGTGAAACATACTTTAGAAGGAGAAGGCAGATATGAAAAACAAAATGTCAGGAATGGTTCTGATAGCTGTTATCTTATCGCATGCATGTGAGCATTTACCCATTTGCTTTCAGCAGAGATTGTTAAGTGCCTGTGTCACTGCTTGTCTTTATCTGTGTCTACACACAGGTAGCACTGCTTTGCACAGTAGCAGTATCTTTGAAATGTTATAAACTGAACTTCTTTTATTTGATTAGTACATTAGAGCTCTAGAGGGGAGATTGCATGTTTTAAGGAAAACCAGTACAGGTTTTTATCAAGCAGAATTACTCCTTTATCTTTTTTATAAATTTGGATTTTTGGATATCACCTTTTAAAACAAAACAGAAGTAATCAGAAGTTCAATATTTAGACATATTAGATAATGAGTATTTGGTTTTGTTTTAGTTGTTTGCTGTCTGTTTTTGAAGGCGTAGAAGGAAGCTGTTGGAAATGTCAGCTGATCCCGGGAAGAGGAAGCCAGGGCCATCCTAGCCCTGATAATCACCATGCCCTACCTTCCCTTTAGTGTGCTGCGGTATTTGCTAAGTAAATGAAAATTCTAGCAACAAACTCACAGTTCTTTGACAAATAAGAAAAGGAGAAAAAAATGTATTTTCCCTCAAACTAGAGATTTAACCTGGCTGAAATGAGCTTCAAAGTAAAGTGTATTGCTTGGTGAGATTCCGTATTAGGAACGTGTCCTATTGTAGGTAGTCTGATTTCCTCATGGGAACATTCAGAAGGGGCACAGCTCATAATTTATAGAAAATAATTCAAAGTTAGGTGTTGCATTTCCCCCCCAATAATTGTGTGTGTGTGTGTGTGTGTGTGTGTGTGTGTGTGTGTGTGTGTACACACATGCATGCATACTTGCATGGTATTGGAATGTTGAACTCCAGACAGGAGGATATGGAAGGTGTGGGCTGTTGAGCCTAGCCATAGAAAGTGTTTTGGGGAAGTTGTTGCTTTATTGATGTCTGTTGAACCAGTCCTCCACGGGAATGCTGTGTCACATGCTGTGTGCCAGCTGTGCTGTGCCCTGGTGACTTCGTTTCTATAGGTCATACATGGCTGGTTTGATTCCACTGACAGATCCATCCATGGCCTAAAATGTGGGGATTTGGGAACTTTGGGGTACAGGTGCAGAACTGAATTGAGAAAAGTCAGAGACTCTGGACCCAAGTTGAATTGAGTAAGAGAGATGAGTGTCAGGAACGGGCTTAGTAGAGGGGGCCCGGGAAGGAGGACAGTAGCAGAAGGAGGCTGGAAGCGCGCCCTCCATGTGATGTACACCTGGCCCCGACCCCTGCTCCCAGTTATGCAGGGGCAGCTGCAAAGGATGCTGAACCTTGCGGGCACAGTACAGTAAGGGGGAAGGGAGCGAGAGGGAGCGAGGTCATATTCACTAGCTTCATTACAACGTATCGTTATAGTTACTGTGTTTTATTATTAGTTTTTATCTTTCACTGTATCTAATTTATAAATTAAACTTTACTGTACGTATATATAAGAAAAATCATGTTCTGCATTGGGGTCAGAACTGCCCATGGTTTCAGACATCCACTGGGGGACATACCCCATAGATGAGTGAGGAATGCTGTAAATGTTTTCATAATTTGTGACAATATGCGACACAGTTGTAGCCTATGTTAAATAGAAGTAAGCCCTATTGAATAGGAGTTTTTTTTAAAAGGAGAAACTGTGTAACTAGTAGTCACAACTTAAACCATTAAAAACATTCTAAGTACTATTCTAAGCCCATAGACTTCCTGAGTGATACCATAATTACTGTGGCTTATGAAAAATGGGTTAAGTTTTAATATATAATACATTCTTAATCTGAAGTTGTCTATACTTGGCCAAATAAGCTTTCCTGTATTTTCTTTCATAAAACATTTGGTCTCAATTGTAGTTTTCTTTCTTCAAAAAAAAAAGAAAGGTCAGAAAAAGTTCAAAGTGACATGATGGAGTATAGATTTGTTTGGAAAAATGATCTAGTTATTGCTATAGCAGCTATATTAAATTTTTAGGGTTATGTGATATAGTTTTTATATTAATACCATCTTTGAAATTTATTTACATGATGTAACATCCCTGATGGTTACATTACATCCTTGAAAGCAAAAATGTACAAACTAGCCAAGATTTATGCTGCTTCTCCACAGGACAAAATTACTGAATTTAAAGGAAAAGAAGGATACTTGTTGAGTTTTAATTATGTCATTTAGAATTTGGCCCGTATTTAATTTATTGCAAAAGAAGTGCAAAGATGGCTTACAGAAAAATTCTCACATATTACGAAATGGGAACTATTTTGGTAAGGCTGTATGTTTTTGCTTTCTGATAAAATTGTTGCAGGGCAAGTGCGTCAGAAATGGCTATTACAAGTGAGCATTCAGTCTTCCCTGTGCCGCATAACACTGGTATTCGCATTCACCTTTGCTGAGACTTGGGTTTGTAACTGGCATATGGAGAGAAGGCACATTATTGAATCTTAAAGCAGAGTTGTAGACACTATTGTTTCTAACATGTGTCCATTGTTTTATTGGCACATCTACCCTGAGCTTCAGATTTGAAGTTAAAAACATAATTTTAAAAAATTAAGTACATTATTTTTTAGTGAATTATAATACTCATTACAAAGGTGGTTATAAAGACTAAATAGAGAAAAATATAATTCTCGTGAAGTTTATTGTGAGTCTACTTCCTTGGAATTGAGTAATCATATTCCAAGCTTAGAATCATTTTGTAAAATAAATACATCAAATTCTGATTGTTATGAGGATGTCAAAGTAATATCACTTCCCGTCTTTAAAGTGTTATTTTAAACTAAGAATAACTTGGTGTGATCCAGTGAGATAAATTTGAGATGATTTGGAAATCAATACTTCTTTAAGCTGGATGTGTCTCGGTTAATGTTTTAGATCATTTAATATCTTGCCATTTCTATTTTTAATCATTACATAATTAAAAAATTATATATAGGTTTTTCAAAATTTGTTATGATTTGTGAAAAGCACTTTTGCTACTTATAATAATGGGTACCATTGGACTACCGAAAAATAATGTTTATTTTTCTAGGAATTTCCTTTTGGCACTATTCTCAGCCTTTTATATGCCATATTTCTCTTAATCATGGCACACCTTGTGGAACTGTTATTATTCTCTTTTTACACACACGAAAATGAACTCAGAGAAAGTGGCTTGTCCGAGGTCACACAGCTGAGACTTACTTCCTGCCCTGCCCGGTTCTCCTCACCACACGATACTTGAGGTCTAAAATTCTGTGTCTTTTTCTTTTGTATTTGGTTTTACCTAGTTTTTCAGAAATATTGAAATAGAAGGTAATTTGTTTGGAAAGAAAAAATAAACACACATTAGTAAGAAAGCAATGGTAATTGTGCTGTCCATTGAGCACTTTCCATATATTAAGCACCTGTGTAGCTGACCTCGTTTCATCTCATAGGAACCCTCTGAAGTTGGTATTAAGATCCTGTCATGTTGCAGATGAGTGGTTGGGCCAGAATGGTACAGATTTTAATTACGGATTCCAGGAATTAGACCCACATTCTCTGACCTACCCGGGCTGTATGATACTGTACTTCCTTTTTATTTAAGTCTGAGTGTGTAGAAGACATGTTTGCATAATTGAATTCGCTCTTAGTTACATGGATTTTTTTTTTATTTAATTTTTTTTTTTTTTTTTTTTTTTATGAGACAAGATCTTGCTATGTAGTTCAGGCAGGCCTTGAACTCAATGTGTAGCCCAAGCTGGCCTCAAACTCATGGCAGTCTTTCTGCCTCAGCCTCCCAGGTGCTGGGATTACAGGCATGTGCTACCATGCCCAGCCATTAAATTTTCAAGAGTTTATTCTGGACATAATAAACTTCTATAGCCTAGAAGGTATAAATGTTATTAAGTTTGCACAGATTTAATAAACAGTACGTTACTGTGGTGATACTACTCTCACTTCCCCCTTACTGTACACTGAAAAAAATTTATATACTTGGAATTATTGTATCATAGTTTTCATTCTTCTGAGTTCAACAGTCAAATACTTAAGATGAGTTTATACGGTCACAACTCATGAGGCCACAGAGGTTGGGCTACACAGCCAGACATCGTCTAACTTGATGTTCATGTTTCACATTAGAGGCTGGGAGAGTCAGGCTTAGTGATTTCCTAGGTTACAAAGTTAGTACTGCCAGAGTCAGGTTAGAGCTTAAGAGTTCTAATTCATGGCTTATCTACCAAGTAATATACTATGAAATATAAGGGTATAGCCAGAGAAAGGTAAATTATGTCTTAGTTGATTTTCAAACAAACAACAAAACTTTAGAGCTTATAAAGCAAGTGATTTTATTGGGTGGGCTAATGTAATATGATTATACGTTTTCTTTTTAGATGGAAAAAATAGTGGCAGCAGAGGGGTTGATCAAAGCAGCAAGGGAATGCTTTGGTGTATTAATAACCATCAACTCACTAAATCCAGCAATAGGCAGTCCTAAATGTTCATAAAGTGGAAATCCTGAGCTGCTTGGTGTAATCTGGCCTGCTCACATGATTTCTAACCAAAAATATCTGTCTTATGAGATATACCAACCAACTGACTCTGTTCCAGTTTGCATCTCTAGCAGTCCTGAAAATGTGGTCAGAGATTTAGACAAAACCAACGTATCAAAATGCATTTTCAGTTCCTTTGCTATTTTGTAAAGTGTTGTCTGTCTGTTAATGTTTTCCTCCTTTTATTTTTAAAAATAAAATAAAATAAAATAAAATAAGATAAAATAAAATAAAAAACAAAATGTATTTTCAGTCAAATACCAAAAGGAAACTGCCATGAAAGGAACGTAGGAAACCGAGGGTCACTAGCCTGGAGAGGAGGAAGTGAGACAAAGAGATCAGATATTTCAGAGACCAAAGAATTCTGTCATCCATTGAAGAGAATCTTCTTAAAGGTATATAAAATGCCCCCTCAATTCTAACTCATCCACACATAGTCTTGTTTCCATTTCTCCAGTGCTGTCCTTCCACGTGAAAGAGTGGGGATTCACGGTTGCCTTTGATGTGTGTGTGTGTGCGTGCCTACACCCCCTTTGGAAATTGAATAAAAACTGAACTTTCTTCCCAGAAGATTGCTTACACACACATTTACCATTTTCTTGTGATTTCGAGGTGCCTGAAACCCTCTATAGAGCCCAAATGTAAGAGATTCCATTCCGTTCTTTCGCTTCAGCCCACAGATGCTTCCTGTGGGGGCCCTACATCGTGTCTAAAAATCAGAAAGCTCATTTTATTGCAGTGCAGTAATTAGGTGGTGATTTTCTTTGAGAACTGACGTTAGTCACAACCTCTGTCAACTGAAGGACTGGCAAAATTGTGCTTGAGATGCTCAGGTGGGACCCCCAGGGAATCACACCTTGTGGACTTGAATGCCTATTCAGAAACACGGCACTGTCTCTCTGTAAGAAAGCATGGAGTCCCTAACTTGCCAGTTGTCGGCCCCATCTGTGTGAAAGGGACATTATTAACAGTCCCAAACTAGGGCCATTTAGAGACCTGGGGCACTTCCATTTTTAAAGCTCTTGATATATTGAAAAATGAAAAAGTGCCAAAACAGGGTTACAAAAACAGTGGTATACTTCAAATTGTTTACCTTTAACAACTTAATGCTGTTAATACTAGAAACATATAATTGGGCTTTTCATAAGTTAATTACAGGATTTATAAAAATGTTAATTCATGGTTTGCCACACGCAGTGTGGTCCGGTCATAGGACCAGTTTAGATTGTGTGGAGCAGGCCTCCTTCTCAAAGCCTGTCGGTCTGTGTCTGAGATTGTGTATGTAGCCTTGTTTGGAAAGGACTTCAAAGGTCTCAGTTTGAAGCTCTTTACGAAAGTGGGGCTGAAGGGCCCTGCCGACACCAGGTGCAGAAGGGCTGCAGAAAGCTCTCTGAGGAGCAGCAGGGCTGCCCCTTCTTCACAGTCCTGTAGCTTCTCCTGTGAGAGCCACCCTTGCTAGAGAGCTCCAGCTGCTATTCCAGGGCTGTCATGGCTCAGAGGTCCTTCCTGAAGGACCAGAAGGGACCCAGACACGATCTGTGTGGGAGGAGCAATCCTGTGAGCAGTATCTGTCCTCTCCTGATAAGAGGGTCACACCAGCCCTTCCAGGGTCCTTCACATTCTTTTGAAAGGTCTTTGCCCACTTTAAAGTTTCCCTCAAAGATAAGGCTCCACATGAGAATATTTCTTTTAAGAGTAGCACCATGACCTTTATTCACAGTGAGGTATATGGCACCTGTGAGGACACTTAGGTAGAGGACGCTTGGCCCAGAGAGAGGCAGGCAAGCATGATGGAGAGATGAGTCACTGGAGGAAAGACGCCTGATGGTCATAGTGACCGTCAGCACGGGAAAGTTTCAGGATTAGATTGGGAGGAGGAACCTGCATTTGGAAAGATGCAATTGTGTGTCAGGCTCTGAGCAGCCTTTGGCCTCTTCTTGACTGAAGTGTCATCCGTTCTTTGCACTAGCCTCAACTCTGCAAAGTTTGTTCAGTGTTTTCAAAGGACACGTTCATTTTAGCGAGGAAGGCAAGGCATACTGTGAAGCAACACTGCATCCCTTGGCATTTTCCTAGTTGGATATTCAACTCTGCTGTGGCTGTGTTGACTCCTCCCAAAGAGCAAAAAGACAGGGTTCAGCCTTCAGTCCTTGGGTGCGTATGAAGCTACTATCCTTTTACTTACATTTACTGGGCTCTCCATCCACCCACCTGTTCAGCCAACTGACAGGCATTTACTCAGCACTGGACACTACGGTGTTAAGCACCGTCTAAGTCACTTGGGTATTGTGACAGTCAGGTTCTCTTTGCCTTCATCAAAGGCGTAGCCTGGCAGACTCTGAATGTTGTTTAGTCCTGTCTTTGCAGAATGGTTTTGAATGACCAGCTTTGCCTCTCTTCAAGTGCTGATACCCTCCTTGCAAAATCACAGTGGATTCCCCTTTCCGTATCTTTGAAGAACCCCATTCTAGACAACAAATATGGACCAGATGGAAACTCTAGCACAGATTTTGTGCTAGAATATATGTTTTATGATTTATTTTATATATCTCTCTCCTATTGCCCTGCACATGACTTGAGGGCAGGAGTTGGGTCTTATCTTTTTTTTTTTTTTGGTTTTTCTCCGGTACCAGGAACCGAACTCACGACCTTGCGCTTGCCAGGCAGGCGCTTTTGCCGCTGAGCTAAATCCCCAGCCCCGGGTCTTATCTTTTTAATGCTCTGTACCCAGCAAAGCAGCTGGCAAGTACTAAGTAGCTGCTTACTGGATGTTTGTGGAAAGAATGCTGCCTAAGAGGTGGAAGGTTTGAAGGTGAGACACGGTTGCTGTCATCACCTTCTGTCCTTGGTATCTCATCTCTTAGATCTTGATGGGAAAGAAAGTGATGGCAAACAAAGGTGTTTGTTCCGTCCTCTGTCCAGCTATGCAAATGTTCTGTCAAGAAGCGTGCTGCAGAGATGATGGAGTTTGCGCCATCCTACTCCCATGTCTTCCGATCCTGTTGTGGGACAGTTTTGGATTCACTATTTTTCCTCAGCTAGTTATGTTGGGATGCCAGCAACCTCAGGGGACTCTCCTGGGGACCATGACTGAGTTAGGCCCACTGTGACTCTCTCTCACTCCCTGGAGGGCCGAGAGGCTGACGTTGCTTCATGGGTGCCATTGTCGTTTGACCCAGAGCAGGATGGTATGAACTGGGAATCAAGCACAGGCTCAGCGGTGTCCCAGCTTGATGTAAGGAACATCCCCTAAATTATTTAAAGTCTGAAAATGCGCTTTCTGTTCTCCACAGATGGTCACTTTCTTCGTAATAAAGCATGTCTGACAATCATACTTTATTGGTATGGTTAGGGAAAGAATGTTGTAGACCTAGAAAAACATAATAATTTAAAAAGTGACATGTTTCAGCAAAGAAAGCAGTAGACTGCTCTAAAAAGAAGTAAAACCATAGGAAACCATTACTTCATTGGGACAAACATTCTGTGTCTTCAGAAAGTTTTTACTAAAAAAGAGGGTGAGCTCTAGGGCATGGTGTACATGTATCTGTGTAAGTGTGGAAGTCTCTGACTCTTCAGGGGCATTCTCCTTACACACATCACCACTTCATACCCGTAAATATTTAATACGGTTGCTAACATAGCAGTTTGTACCTAGGCGTTGGTCCAAGCTGCTTCTTAGAAATCATATTCTTTGGTAGCTATTATGCTGAAGTATAAAATCCTAACAATTTTCACCAAGATCATATGGTACTATTCCCCCTAGAATAAATACATAAAAAATTTCTGTCACAGTGGATTAAACAGTGCTCTGTAAGACTTGCTACATTAGCCATGTGGAGGTTTCAGGTATGCATCACGGTGTGACGTTAACTTTATGATTCTTAACTATGCAGTTCTTAAACACACAACTGTTGGAGGCACTGTTAGAGGTGCTGTGCAGATCGCTTCCGCTCTCACTCGTGTTATTTCGAGGGCTACTGTAACAAAATAACGACTCTCTTTTCCATTTGGTGGAGAACTAAAGCTTTGTTTTTTCCAAGTGGAAAATGCGAATTAAAATGTCTCTGTTTTTTTTTCCAAAGTTGATACTTGTTTTTGTTGTTTATTTTGTTTTCAAAATCTGCCTTTCACTGATGGAAGCAAGGGTGGTGAGTAGTTACTCACCTTTGTAGGCACAGTTGCAGGCAAAGGTCCCCTGATACCAAGTGCTGAGATCTTGTGCACTGACCCATCTCAGCAAAGGTGAAAATGAGAGAGACAGAGACAGAGAGACAGACAGAGAGGCAGAGACGGGGGGAGGGGAGAGAAGAGAGCAAGGCCAGAGTGGGTGAAGCTGGAAACTGGGATGTTTTACCCAGTCATCTTATGACAGGAGAAATGCGGTAATGATAAAAGCTGCCCTTTGTTTACAGTAGCCACAGTTTATGGCAGCAGTCTTTGTAAACCCCTGAATGGCCCTTAAAAAATATAAGGAGATACATGTTTTCTTAATTCCTTAGATCTCCCTGTTTACTTAAGCTTCATGAGAGTTTTTCTTCATTTATGCAGGGCTTTCTCCACTGAATGAATGCCCATTTAAAAATGTGGACTCAGTAGATGTAGACAGAATCTTCACAGGATCTAAATTCATTTTCTTTGTAAATACCTTTCATAGAAGTCAGGACATGTTGGATGTTTTAGGTAAAACTGAATTTTTAAAAATCAGATTTAAGCGAATTATAAATGGGTGGTTTGTGTCAAAGAATTTTACACTTGCGAACTTTTAATGCTGATACCAAACCTCAAAAAGACAAGAATAGAAATTGCTCTGTGCAGATATTTCCAGGGTTGTTATTAGCAGTACAGGATTACTAGTGTTTTCCTTCTGAGTGTGGGGGACACTGGGGACAGTTGTGCAGTTTGGCTGGTGTTGCTCTGGCGGAAGAGGGGGAGAAGGGTAGCTTTGCAGCAGGGCTTGTGAATGGCACCAAGCCAGTGCCCTGAAAAATGGCACACATGTCATGGCTAACAGCTGGATGCAGAAATAGTCCTCTTTAATTTGGATGGGTAAAATTTTTTTCACAGTGGGGCGCTCCCAGAAGAGTACAACATCAAAGAGGGTGGGTCTCACCAGTCAGACATCAGCTGGCTCCAGGTTGGAGCAGGATGGATGGACTGTCAGGCCTTCTCCAGAGTATCTGCCTCTGCCAAGGGAAACGTTGAAGGTGCAGAGGCTCCTTCAGATCACAGACAAAATCCTGATAATGGGAGCCTGATTCCCTGAAGTCCTCCTCTGATCAACAGAGAGCAGGTCTGAGGAGGACTGCGGTTTGGTGGAGGGCAGGCTACCTACTGATGGCCGCCGCTGTCCTCGAAGAGAAGTTGGGTTCACCGAATGCCCAGCAGTTCTCAGAACCCTCAGTGTCACCAGCTCCCCTCTGCCCACCTGATCCTTGGCAGCAGCTGCCCCACAGTGTGACTGGGACACCCATTTGCACCTCTGTGTACACATGGCTGGGTCTCTGATGCAGGCTTAGCCACCACTGCAGGTGTTTTACAGCTTATTGACACTTTTCAACTGTTTTTCTGATTACCATATTTCAGTCTTGACTTATATGTTAGTATTATCTGCAAACTCAACATAAACCTGTAATGATTTTCTAATATTTCTGGAACTTGATGAATGTGAATTGACAAAGTACAGTATATAGCTTTATATCAGCATTACTGAAAATACAGCAACGGTGTATATAATCATTACTCATTTATTTTATGGGGCATTTATTACTTGACCTTTGAAGACTTGTTTTAGAACCTTGTCATCCCAGACATTCCAAAATACTCCGAAACACAGCGTGAGGAAAGGGTTATTAGAAACAACAATAAAGTAAGTTAATTCTAATGGCAGCAGGAAGGAGAAATTATCACATGAAAAGACATATAGTATTACATGTTTGAGAAAATAATTAAAATTGAGCGCAAATAATATGGGCACACTAGCCATCATTTACTATAATGAGAAGCTTTTAAAATATGCATCTTCATCCACAGACTTACGCTTTGCTTGTTTTTGATGTTCCTGACCATTATGGCACATTGCCAGTGAAAGCAGAGTGACTTTGCACAGAACTGGGGATTTATGTCTTTATCCATTGCATGGCTGCCGGTTGTGTAAATTTTACTAACAGATTAAGTAATTTCACTAAATTGACATTTGCTCTGAAAATAGGAATTTGCTTGATAGATGATATTATTAATCATTATGAACATTTTTATGACCCTCATTTGGAAAATTTTAAATGCTTTTAAAGAAAAAGCTCTGCTGTTTCTCACTACTAGGACAAATGGGATGTGATTAAAAAAAAAAAAAAAAAAAAAAAACAACTTGGTGGCCATTACTAAGTGTATGACTGCAAGCCGGGCATTTCACTCTGTCCAGACCAAGATTTCTCATCTATAGAACAGGACCCCAGCCTCCTTCTAGATGAGCTGTAAGGATTAAGTTAGCTTGTGAAAGTACTTTAGAAACTCAGACACCACACAAATGTGTTATCTGGTAATCAAGTTCTGATGTTCTTTGTGTGAAAATGGAAGCCGATGCCTTCACTCATTTCAGAAGTACAGGTGGAGCTTCCCTTATCCGAAATGCCAAGGACCAGAAGCGTTTCAGATCTTGGAGTTTTTCAGGGTTTTGAAATATTTACATAAGACTTTACTAGTTGAGCATCCCTGATCCAAACATCCAAAATCCCAAATCCAAAATATTCTGAAATCTAAAAACTTTTCAGGGCTGGCATAATGCTCAAAAAGTTTCAAAATTCGGAGCATTTTGGATTTTGGATGTTCGGCGAGGGCTGCTCACCCTATACTCCTTTGTCACCGTGCTTTCATGTCTTGACCCACTTTGTTCTGAAATCTTAAAAACAAGGTTTAGGAGGCTGTGCTGGTGTGGCTGGTGCTGTCTTCCCCGCAGGAAGACGGTGGAGTGGTGTTGAATCCTTATGTCTCGGAGGCTTCGAGCTGCAGCCCACGCCTGTGCCTTGTTCCTCCGCGAGGAGTGAGGTGCACAGGAGCTCGCCCGCCTAGAAGAGGGTGAGTGTGAAAATGAGCTTGTGTACACTGGGCTTTGTTCAGAACAGCACTGTCTTCAGAGGTCAAGAAATCCTGTGTGACCATTGTGTTCAGTGAGGGTATCCTGGACTCCAAAGCCAAAATTAATTGAAACATTTGTGATAAATACAAATGCTTCGGTTTAGGAATTACTTTGTTTTATAATTTTGGGGGAAATGGTTGTGTTTGTGTGGGGGAGATGGGTGTGGTTGTGTTTGTCACCCAATGCGGAGTTTGTGATGGAAGCAAAATTTTGGGGAACGCTTTTGTTTGTGAACTGAATTTGTGAACAGTTACTATAACTGTTTTGAGTATGCTCCCGGGGTGTTCTTAAAGGTGTGGAGCCTGCCTGCCTGTGGTTTTGGATGACAAGGGACTTTGTGTTAAACTTAAGACTGATAAAATTTAGGAATGGAAAAATACAGCACTGAAAATACACTTCCTTAATTTTTTCTAGACAGCATTTACGTCCAAGCTGCATTTTTGTCATGTGCCATCTGGGAGATAAAGATATAAAAAATTGTTCTACTTCTCTGCCCCCTTGATGTCATTCTGAGTCATTTTTCTTCTCTTTACCTCTTTCAACAAAAGTTGATCTCCTTTTGTGTACAAAGCCCGTGTGAGGTGTGCATGATTCAATTTAAACAGATGATTAAAATGTATTGCTATTCTCCATGAATTTTTGGAATAAATCTCCATGAATGAGGTCTGTTAACCTTTGCAATAAATACACGTGTTGTGACAGTGTCCACCAGTTGGTGGTAAGTTCTGCACAGCGTGATGTTTCTTATCTAGCAATCAGATTGGCCTAAGGATAGCTGATATTCTTTGAGCAATTCCTGGGTGCCCAACATCATTTAAAGTACTTGTTCATTTGATTTTCATATCTGCCCTCTGAGGTAGGGAGAGTTACTGGCACCATTTTGCTTTTCAGAGAAGTCTGAAGAACGTCAGCTTAGGGCTGGGGATAGCGCTCAGTGGCGTAAGCGCCTGCCTGGCAAGCACAAGGTCGTGAGTTCGATCCCCTGTACTCCCCCCCCCCCAAAAAAAAAGAACTTCGGCTTGCTCTGGAGTAGAAAGGGTGTCCAGAAGTCACATTACCACGTGCAGTGGGGCCGCAGTTGCAGTGCATGTGCACTGGAACTGACACCCGTGGGCATCCTCTGTGTCACCATACCCAGAGAGCCTTGCTGTGCATGTTTTCACTGATGATTCCTGAGAAGGTCTCCTGTACCAACAATGCTACCGAAAGTAAAATCTGTTTCCTAATAAAAGTGTTCTGATTCCTAACTTTTCACAGTTGAAACAGTCAACTGCTTCTGCTTTTTGGGCACACAGACGAGTCTCACAGGAAAACATTTTTATCCATCTTGGTGAGCAGTGTGCTTTCAGCTGTGTCTGAAATTATAAGTACACTTGACTATTTAAACTCCTTTTATGATTTTACAGAAAGATGAGGCTACACAAAGGTGCTGGAGGTCTTAGGCAAAGAAGGCAAAGGAGGTAGAGCAGAGGCAAAGGAGGTCTTAGAAATCACTCTTCTGTCTGTTCTTCCCTGGCTCCTCTGTGTGCTGTGAAAGGATTTAATAAAACAAAAACAGAGTTAGGGTTGCAGGTATAACCTGGAAAACGCCCAGGAATGGCTTCTGGGCCCTTTCTGTGGTGGTTGTTTATTACATTTTAATCACCGTATGAAATTCACCCTCATATTTCGTAGAATTTAAAGAGGCTGGCTTCCATGAGGATTTTTTTTCTTAACCCTAGCGATTCGTACTCAGAGTCAGGTTTCAGCGCATGTGGTGGTAATTTCTTCTCAAGCTTTCAGTAAAATTCAAGATCTTTAAGAAGCTGTAGAATTTTATGAGAATCCAGTTCAGGTAATTTCTACATGTTTTATTTCCGCTCATGTGTTGGGTGCTGTGTGAGATGCTTGGGCCTAAAACATGCTTCTTCACCTCAGCCTCCAGATGAACACTGGCGGAGGCTGACATTTCAGCACTACCCAACATCAGAGTCTAGGACTTTGGCACAAGAAAATGCCAAGGTTGTGAGCAAGGAGCCCGAGTGTGAAACCCCCCCACTCCCTGAAGGTTGGCCGACCCTTTACAGACCTTTGGGTCTGTCTTCTCTTCTTGCCATGATGAAATTCGGGGGCCCAGGTTCTGGGAGGAGCAAGTCGTGTTTGAGCTATAGTTCACATTTTCCTGGTTTAAGGACTTTGGCTGTCTTCAGGCTGTCTTTAATTAGGAGAATTAAACGAAGCAGGGGAAGGCCTTTGCATACTCCCAGGTGGGGAGGCAGAGGAATGAGTGCCTGGATAAAGGTCTGGAGAGGAGGCCTGGTTCATCACCAATAACAATCCCAATTTGCTTGAGTCACTAACCTTTAGAGACCATGTTTCCTTACATATAAGCTGATGGGACAGATGGTCTTTGAGTTCCTTTCCAGATCTGATTTCCTAAGGCTCTAAATTTAACCATGGTACTTAGAGTTCTCAGAAGAGTTGGTGGCTTAAATCTTCACAGAGGCCTTCTCTGCTGGAGATGTTCTGCCTGCAGGTTTTCACACAGAGTCCCAGTTTACTATAGGACTCTGAGGATGTCTTGGGCATTGCCTCAGAACAGGTAGGGTGAATGGAGGTGAGGGGTGCTTCTAGTGGCCCCTTATTCTTTAACTAGAGCAATTTCCTTCTTCTCATAGTGGAACTACATTTCAGATATCTTTGAATTAAAAGCATCCTTTACTTAACATGATCTTTGAAAGTTTGCGCTGGTTTTTAAAAAAGCCTCTCTTCTTCCTTTGACTGGAAAGCTCAGGACGGAAGACTTGGATCTCAGGTCAGTTGAAGGCTCTGGCAGCATGGGAATGATAGATACTTGCAGAGATTCCAGGCTGTTGCAGTGAACAGCTTGCTTTGAAAATGTTCCCAGCTATGTAGATTGGTGCAACCACTATGGAAATCAGTATGGGGAGGCCTCAAAAAACTAAAATTAGAAATTCCATTTGTCTCAGCTGCTCCCCTTGTAGGTACCTTCCCAAAGGAGTTAAAGAGATCCTATCACAGTGATGCATGTGTGCCCATGTTTATAGCAGCACAACTCCTAATAGCTAAATCTTGGAAGTGATCTGTATGTCCATCAACAGATGAATGGATAAAGAAAACTTGGCATTTAAACACAGTGGAGCACTACTGTGCCATCAAGGATAGATCTGAGTCATGTGTAGGCAGGTACGTGCATTAGTGAAGCAGGTAGCATGCAAGATGATAGGGAACATTAGGGACTGTGGAAAAAGAGAACATCACATGCCCACTCTAATGGGGCCACCTTTCCTCAGCCTCAGTGAATTAGTACAAATTGGAAACTCATCCTTTTGTTTTTCAAAAGAAGTTAGGCATCTAAGTAAAATTTAAAATTTTTTAAAATACCGTGCCAAAAACCAGCAAGCCCTAAGTTGGTCTACTCCCTAAATATAGCCTTCACCATTCCTAGGGAAACATTGCAATAAAGACATTGTTCAGAGACATCAATGTATAAAAATTTGTATCATTTAGAAGGTGGTTTCTTGCTGTTAATGTTAAAATGAGCTCAAATCAGTTTCTGATTTACTATGTTTCTGTGATTTATATAAACTGGCAGCATTCATAATAATAATACTAAAGCCATGAGTAAGCCACTTACCAGCAGTTGTTACAGTTCACATCACCAGTGCATATCTTCTCATTTAAAGCACAGCTCAGCTTTAGAAAAATAAGATGGTGGGAGACAGTGGTACTTCCTGATAAGCAGGGATGCAGTCTAATGCCTTTTTCTTGGAGGTCTTCAGTTACAACGAGTGAGAATTGTGTGATCATTATTTCAACCACATGTGTGGTATCCCAGTAGATATTGTTGGATTGAAAACTGTTAAAATCCCCTTGAAAAGATAAGAATTAGCTTTCTCACTTATCTTCCTCATTGATATGAGATAAAAGAGAAAGTACAGACCAGAAGTAATGGCTTAAAATAGTGCCAGCAATCACAAAAGAAATCAGAAGCTGATAATGTAGTGATACATATGACAGATATTTTCCCAGAAGGATGAAGTATTTACCTTGAGTAACAGCTTCCCTAACAATGAATAAAAAGTTCAAGTTTAAAGAAATAAAGAGATAGCTTTTTTTTCTCTCTTCAATTAAAAAATCAAAAAGCATAGAGTAGGGGCAGAAGATGTAACTCAGTGGTACAGTGCATGCTTAGCTTGTATGAAGCCCTGAGTTCAGTCTCTAATGTGAAAACACACATACACATGCATGGACACACAAACACAGAGTGTATTATATAAACATTCATGCGGTCTTTTCTAGGCCATAGGAGATGTAAATACCATTAACCTTTTGCAACATTTGTGTAAGAATTTTTTTTAAGAAACTAGACATGTCTTAAAAAAAGAAATTAGACATTTCAGATAAAGTATATGTTCTATTTGTTCTTGCTCGGTTTTTTTCTTTGTTTCTAAAGGATTTTACTCTAAGGAAGTTGCCAGAAATTTTTCTAGCATGTCTTTTCAGGATTTTGTTGTATATCTATTTATATATTTACTATTCATATTTCTGATTTTTTTTTTTCTTTTTGAGACAGGGTCTCGCTGTGCAGTTCAGGCCGGCTATGAGCTCACTTTGTATCCCAGGCTGGTCTTGAACTCGCAACGATCCTCCTGCCTCAGCCTCCCGAGTGCTGGGATTACAGGCGTGTGCTACCACGCCTGGCTTGTTTACTATATATATTACAAGAGAATATACTGTAGAATATAGAGTGTTACTTTGCATATTTTGAAATCCTAACAAATGGTATCAGTGATCTGCAGCTTGATTTTCTCACAATATTGTGTTTTTAATATTCATATTGACTGAATCAGTATAAGTAGGTCTAGTTCATTAATTTTAAATGTTTTATAAAATGTCTTTGGGTAAGACAATTTATTATTATGTTGATAGATATTTCCGTTATTATTGTTTCCTGTTACAAACAATCCTGAAGTGAATGCCCTTGAACACAGCTCCTGAAGCACATGTATCAAGTTCAGTGGGGTAATTTTTAGAAGTAAAATTGATGAACCATAGGATATATAATTATCACATTTGTGTAGAAATTGTCAAAGTGTGCTGCAGTGTAGTGGTGCCATGTTATACTCCTTTTCAGCAGTGGTGGAATTGGCTTTCTAAAACAAACATGCCAAGTGCACCTTTTACAGTTTTGAGGCTTTTCCATTGCAGAATTTCCCTCCATGTCCCTTACATTTCCTCACGTGTAATTCTCTTACCTCTAAAGGTCCTTCCTTTGACTTCCTTGGAAAAAATAGAGCAAGTGTTAAAACTTTGTTGTTCATATGCGTTGAGAATGATGGGCACAGTTTTCAGGACACTTTGCTGTGTTCAGCTGCTCTTTCACAATTAGTCTTGTCCTCACTGACAGCAGTGCTCCTGCCTCACTTGCGCTGTTGGCCTGGGTAACGTTTCTGACCTTCTCAGCATTTGCTTAGGTGCTAAGGAGATTGTCTAAACACTTTGTGGATGATTTTCTTCTTTGCCTGCTTAAGGTTTTTAAAAGATAACAAAAACAAAATAACTCTGGTCTTGGCATTTGTTCACCTCCTTAAAGTCCTTAAGAGTTTTGGGCCTATTGAGCTTCTCACTTATCACTTCATTGCAGAGTCCTGCCAGTGCTAGTGCAGCCTCCAGGTGCACCGTCTGGGATTTGAAGCTGTTGCTGCCACTCTTGAGACAGCTCCCCATTTGTGGTCACGTTTTCCTACCTTGAAGAACATCACCTCTGTCTGGTAGTTCAGTTCCAATAAGATTCTTTTTACCTGAGTTTTAAAATGGTAACAAAGCTAATGGTGGAGAATAACAATAGGACCCACATTAGTATCCAGAGCTTTCTTAAATTTCTTTTTAGTACTTACATTCAAGTGTCTTTTTCTTGTATTACATTAGAGGAATAAACAGAAATAGGCATCAAAATTTCCTGGCCCACTTCTGATCTGACAAGAAGTGCCGAGTTTAAATATTAATTCTTAACAGCACAGACCAGGGCTGAGAGCTGTCCTGAAGAAGCTGTGCTCGGGAGGTGCTGGCCGTGTTACTGTGATGGGCAGTTTTGACAGTCTCACATGCTGTAACTGTGTGTTGTTACAACCTGGCTTTATAACATTTATGAAGTTTTTAGCAGGGCAGCTGGGTGAAGTGGATTCATATTTTGAAAGAAAACTGGCAAAAGTATAGTGAATATGTTGGAGGGAGCAGAGAGCCTGCAGTGAGATCAGTTAAGAGAGGTTTGCCACACTGTAGGCGAGAAAGGAAGCTCTCTAGGCTGGGCTGGTGAAGGGAGAGGGAGGAATGTGTGAATCTGAGGAGGAGCGAGGGGAGATGCAGTTGGCTTTGGTGTGGCTGGGCGGGGAGGGCTGAGCAAGAGGGGTAAGCGTCAAGTCTGGCTACTTCAGCTGTGGGGGTACAGTTATGTGTTCTGAGGAGGTGCATGGGATTTTTCTCACAGTTCCATGTGAACATTATAACATCAGTATTAGCTGACGTCAGGGAGGCCCCACCTTGTAGCATATGCTGGATTGTGTGCTATTTCCTGACAAATAGCCATCTACCTTTTCTTCAAGTAGCAGCTTACATCAGGCAGGCAAAAATGGCGGGCTTCTGTGTAGTCCACAGTGTGCTTAGATAAGAGTACCGCTGCAACGGAAGGTAGGAGAAGTGCATTTATACTCCTTTTCAAGGTGGCCTGCTCGAGTGAGCTCACAATGACGAACGGCCCCCTCTGCGTGTACCTGCTGCCATGCTGCCTGGGCTTGAACCTGCCTAAAAGCACAGTAGGGGTTTTTGGGTGTAGTTCTTAAGATTACTCATGAATTTTTAGTAGTTTTCTCCATCAAGCCTTCCTGAAGGTTGGTTTGTGGGGCAGGGACGGACAGGGGCCCCGTCACCAACATTTTTTATTCCATTAACAGTGTTGTTAAGGGAACTGAATGCTTTTGTTCAGTGTTGCAGTAGCTGTCAACAGCAGGCTCAGAGTTAAGACTGTGAATCTTAACTGACTTCCTAAAAAGAATGTTAAAGAACACCACAGCAAAAACAACTGCAGTGTATTCTAACCTGAGTAAAATGTCTGTCATTAGCTTTCTCATATAACATGTATCTGCCACATGAAATGTTTCCGTTCTTGGTCATTATCCCTAAAGAAGAACTTAAAGCAGTCATTAGCCTTAAATGTAATGTAATCCAGGAATCTCTTCATTCTGCTCAGGCTAAATTGATTATCAGCCGGGATCACTCTGGAGTGTTTACAAGATCATAACTTCTCAAATGATTGTCTTTATTAGATTAAGGTTTTGTTTTTATTTGCGGGGGTTAGTGGAAAGGTTGGGAGTAGAGAGGAATGAGTTCAAGAAGAGTAGAAAAAAAAAGCTGTTTTAAAATGACTAGTGACAGAAAAAAGAGGCTGCCATTCCTAGACCCTGTGGTCCTGCAGAAGAGGAGTACAGACTGAAGTAATATGAACGCCCTCCGGCCTGGCCAGCGAGGTTCTCTGTGAGGTACATTTTGTGTGTTTAAGCAAGAGCTTAATAGCAAGAGTAGGAGACATGATTTCTCAGAGTGCTTTGGGGACACTTCCTTGGATCCTACTGCTGATTGTATTTGAAGGTGTCTAGTTTGCCAGCGGCAGTGGCCCACACCTGTAATCCCAGCTGGGTGGCAGGCTCAGGTAGGAGGATCACAGGTTCCAGGCCACCCTGGGCAGCTTAACTCAAAAAGAAAGAGGGCTGGTATGTAGCCTTTTCCTTAATCCCCAGTACCAGAAAAGAAAAAAGGAAAGAAAATAAAAAAGTGCTTAATTCTGTCATGGTCCTTCTGAGCACTGCACCCATAAGACGCTCTCTTAACTGTCCCTGGCTTCCTGGAAGGCCCCGAGGGGCTGTGAGCCTGTGGCCACCTGGCCTCCTGCACCTGCTGTCATCACCTGGCCCAGGTCATCACAGGTGTGGCATGGCTGCTGAGGGAGCCATCGTCTCTGCCCTAGGGGCTGGGTGAGGCGGTGGCTGTGCGGGATTTCTTTCCCTGTGCTTTCAGCCTGGCTGGCCCTGGGTTTTATTTTATAAAATGCTACCCTGAAAGAAAATCTGACTGCTTTGATTTAAGGCAGTAATTATGAGCGCAGCCTTACAGAAGAAATTTAAGGTCCATAGAAACACTATTTTGTGTTTTCGCTTTGGGAGGTTCCTCCAACCCTCAGGATTGAGCTGAGCGTAAGGCCTCACATGTTTTCTTCTAAAAGTTTCAGATCCTGACTGCTGAAGTCCTACATCTGCTCTGAGGCCCCGTCCATTCTTTCATCCAAGCCCCCATCTCTCTTACGAGTTCTTCATAGCTCCCTAACTCCACTGCCTGCTGATAGGTGTCACTCAGCTTGTCGGCCTTTGAACAGTTACATGTTGAGCATGCGGGCCTTTTATGTGGACGTCTCAGCCATGTCAGTGAGGCCTCTCCTCCAGCCTGCTTTGTTTATCCAGCAGCTCATTACTGAAGGCTGGCCTGTCAAAACGGGTTAAATATTCTTTGGGAAATACGGTCACATCCTTGAGATACTACAAGTATGTTTAATACAGGGAAGATTGGCTTGATAAGAAAAACATGATCGACTTGCATCACCAAAAATATTTTTCTGTTGTTCCAGTTGAGTTTCTACAGGCATCAATAAGTGCTAGCAAACCTGAGGGCAATAAATTTCTGCAGCTGACACATAGAGACACCAAAGGAGGCAGGGAAAATGATTGCTGATGATTCGTTCTAACTACTTGACCTTCTGACCTCTTCTCTAGATATATGATCAAGATGGGACACTACAGCACTTTATTGATGGTGGGGAACCTAGTAAGTCGAGCTGGATGAGGTATATCCGATGTGCAAGGCACTGCGGAGAACAGAATCTAACAGTAGTTCAGTACAGGTAAAGTATGTCTTGATTTACACTTACAGAGCTGAAGCCCTTTGGCTTGCATACACAAATTCAGGCTTGCTGCTAGTGCTTGGAAAAAATCCTGCAGACCCTGCACAGATTGGCAGAGATGTTGTTTTACCAGCTTCCTGAACCCTCCGTAGTTCCCAGGACAGTAATTTCCTGACTGCTCAGAAGCGAAGGTGCAAGTAGGTGGCCTGTTTGTTCAGAGCCCATGCTAAAGTTGCCTGTGCGTCATTGCTTGCACTTCCATGAAAGCCTGAGTGGGTCCTGTAAGCCCACCGATGAAGGCAGCTCCCTCAGCAGATGTGTGCACACGGAGGAGCAGGATTTCAGAGACGCGGCCCCAGGCCCTTCGTTCTGTCTCCTTCAGCGTCTCTCCCTGCGAGGACAGTTTTATTTGCACAGAGCCACTGGAAACCAAGAACCTTGCTCTTCCCAGCACTGCCCTTCAGAGCCCGCCAAGTTCTGGAGCAGTGACCAAGCTGGGGCAGCCTCTCTCCTGCTCCCTCCACAGGTTTGCTTTTTGATGGTGCTACTTATGTTTCAGGCAATGAGGTGATTTCAAAGCAGAGAGAACTCCCCACTTCTAGTGGGTGACAAAGGCGAGATGGCACCATCCCTCGTCCCACAGGGAGTCGAGTAGGAGGCCTGGGGGACTGAGAAGAAGATGGATTCTCAGGGTGCCTCAGACCGTCTCTTCTAAGTGCACCTGCTGGCCACACGTTTCCACTTAGCGCCTGAGAAGGCTGAAATGGAGATGAGAGGGCAGCCCAAATCAGCCAGGGAGAGAGCCCCACCACTCAGCCTGCTTTTCTCAGAATCCCTCGAAAACATGTGCCATATAAATACATGAGCTCAGCTATAAACGGCCATGTTCCCTTTAGAATCAGAAGCAACTGCTTAGCTTTATTAGGCACCACAGACACATCAAAGCAGAGGGCCGGTGCTCGGCAACTTGGAGCCCTGCCTGTGCCTATTTATTTTCCTTTCCTTTCCTTTCCTTCTTTTTAATCTTTTTTTTGAACTTTCTTCCCCTTATAGCTTAAAGGCTGCACAAATCTGGCTTGTTCTCTAAAGCTCTCCGATTCAAAAGCAACATACTTGGGCAGCATCTGACTCATTGCCTTGGTTTCCTATGCAGTTTTATGTCATTAAATAATGGTTTAATTGCAGTAGCGCAAGACGATATTTGGATACACTGCTGTACACAGGCTTTACTCACCTTCACTGTCATAAAGTTTTTACAGAACTCCAGCTAAAAAGCTAGTAAGAACTCCGCTTGTCCAGTGCGCAGTAGATGGTGTCGCTCGTTCTGTGCTGAACACACAGAGAGTTAGTCCTTGAGGCAAATTCTAAATTTGGGACAAGAAACCCGGTTGAGGAAGGGGGCGTGAGTGAGCTGTTACCTATCTGTCACTATTAAGTGGATTTTACAACTCCCCTCTATGACAGCCCTTAAACTACGAGCTCTCTCTGCTGATCTGTTTTTGATTACTTCAGATCTTTACAAAATGAACTACAAAAACACAATTTTAAAAACTGGCGTCCATCATCAGTGACGACGTCCAAAAGTAAGAAAATAGAAAAGTTGGACCCCGAAGAGCCAGCCTAATTTTTATCGTACATGAATGTCCTCTTCACAGAAAGTCAGCTGGTTTAAATTCATTCTGTTATGATTTGTAATATCTAAATGGAATTTTCTTCAAAGCACCCTTGATTGATTGACCCTTAGCTGAACGTTTTGTTTTTATTTTGAGGCTGACAATAATGTTTGTTGGCATGTGTTCTGCTTCAACTGCGTTGGGACGCCATGAAGCTATCTTTATGAGTCATCCAACCACAATACTAAATACATGTCAGCAAAGGAAATATTATCTGAAAAGGGAAAAATCCCTTTGATGTGCTTTAACATGCAGAGATTTCTGCGAGTTTTGGAAGCTCTGCCCGCTTGTAAGGCACGGTGTACGCTTACACATTTTTCTCCCCCTTTTGGCCTACTCCGTGCCTCAGAAGACCACCCATTGCTCGAAAACAGTTTTGCTCTTTCAGCAGCAAAGTGTGTCATTTGGTTTTAGCACATTCATTTGCCGGGCGCAGTGTTTATCTTAAGGGAAGCCAAACCGAGAGATGAAATGTTACAAGGGTGAAGTACAAAGTAGACTCAATTTTTCTCAAGTTAGGAGATGCCAGTGATTTATAGCTCAGCTCCAATTTTAATTTTTTTATGTAGCAGTGGAAAGAATTAATAAAATGCACAGCTCTTAGAGATGTGGAGGGAGGAAGGGTGGTGAGGGCCGGACAACTGGCTGGAGTTTTTGTCAGATATTCATAGAATGTTGGGAAAAAACATTCTGCTTAGCTAGCAGTGCCCTCGTGAGACAGAATAGCAGCACGTAAGGAAAATAACAAGATAAATGAAATTTTTGCAGCTGCAAGTAAAATATTGAGAATCTGCACTTTTTTATTGATCTTTATGATCCTATTGCCAAGAGCCACTTTGTGGTGACAGAATATGTTGACAAGTGCATATCTCACTGCCATGAAAAATGTGCAGAAGGATTCGCCTTATGTCTGCAGTGTTATACAACGGACAAATTGCCCTGCAACAGCCAGTTCCTTACAGAAAGTGGAAATTTAAGGTCCACCAACCCCAAACACTTTTATCTGAAACTTGAGGCTAAGATGTGAAGCAATTCTTCATTGAGAAAACCAGTTTCAGTCTCTCTTTTTTTTTAATCTGTAGATTTTTTTTTTATGGTGCCAAGCTGTTATAAAAAATGTTTATTTCTTGGTACCTTCACTGTATCATTTCAGAGTGTAATCTTTCAGCCAGCGTAAAGTGCTCCTCTTGTACTTATTGAATTTTCATCCATTTCACATAAGAGGTTTTTCTGTTGTATCAGGCCTCAGGAAAAAGGCAGTGGAGATTTTTATTCTCATTTCTTGTATCACAAAGATGCTCCATTTTACTGCAGATTTGAGAAGTTTCAGTGCAGCTGCCAGAATACATTTAATGGTTTTCCTTAAAAGAGAAATAACTTAATCAATGGTACTAATTTATATATGAGTTTGGGGTACTACGGTCTTTGCAGTTTGCCAAGAGAGACAATTTTCTCATTAGCGCAAGGCAGAGTATTTTTTAAATGAACTTTCCCTTTCTGCTGTCTCTGGGGCCAAATATCTGTCTCTTCAGGACCCTCTATGCAGGGACACTGGAAATAAACTGTGCACTGTTTATCATACTGAGTTATAGGCTCTAATTGATTGCTGGGGACAGTAAGGTAAAGGTAGATTTATTATAAACAAACTGTTTAGGTGGAGCTGGGCAAAACATTTTCAGGGCAATAAAAATGTGGTGGGGGCACATGAATCCTACCTATTACTAAGCTGGGTTTTCTTTTGTTTTGAATAGGTCGAATATATTCTACCGAGCCTGTATAGATATCCCCAGGGGCACCGAGCTTCTGGTGTGGTACAATGACAGCTATACGTCTTTCTTTGGGATCCCCTTACAATGCATTGCCCAGGATGAAAACTGTAAGAATTTATTTTAGCTCTAAATTCACATCTCAAAATACCTATTTCAAAGCTAACTTTTAAAGAATGATTTTTCTGGAAACTTCTGAAATGTGCTTCACTGTGATACATCATGCAGACGTGTGCACATCCATTCTATCATTTTCTTTTCCCTGTATGTTGTTTGCTTTTTCACAGGGCATCTTAACCTCTACCAGCCAGTACTCAGTTTCAAAGCCTTTGCCAGAGTTCTGAATAATCACTGACCACAGAGTTAAGTCAGCTGGTGTTCACTGAGCACATACTGTGTGACTGGTTCTAAGCTTTACCCTGTAGGGGTTATAAAAGCAATAATAAGATTGCTTTTGTTCTGATGGGGTGCACAGTCTCTTTGGAGGCACACTATGTAGAAATGAAATACTGAGAAAACGGTACTGCTTAATCAAAGGTAGCATCTCTGCTGTTGGTTGGGTTTGCTTCCTTCTAGTCTTTAGCGTAAGAAAGATACTAAAAATTGGAGATGCGTAAAATTCATGTATTTCTAAATTTTTTGTCTAAAATTATGTCTACAACCATGTAATTTTCTTCTATTTTTATTATCATACCAGCCATTATCTTTGAAAGGATAATCCAATTCTTGGGCAAATATGAACTTAAAGCAACTTTCATTTAAAATTTATATATTTGTTTTGTCAATTCTTTTGAAAATATTATAAGGTGATTTCCAGAAATTGAAACAGAATTAGGAAATTCTGGGGTGCTTTAATGAGAAACACTGGTTTCAACAATGCTGTGTTTTCTTGTCACTAAATTGACTAATACGTCATAGTTTGACATTATGTACCGAAAAGAAAGAGACGGTAGATCTATTTTAATAGAAAACTTCACTTTGAAAAGTGAAGTGTTTTTCTCTCCTCTTTCTCTTCTCCACTTCTTACACATGCGCACACACTAACTCCAATAAAAAATGCTCGTATTACTACTGTCCAAAATGCTGATGATCAGACATTTCTTTCCCATGTTGCTTTTAATTCTTTAAAAAAAAGTAAAATCCTCAAAAGGCCTACTGCGATCAGCTTTCCTTTTCTGTTTTACTCTAATCCTAAGTCAATCTGAAATTTAAAAAAAGAAATGAAACTTTGGACCTACAGTACATTCCTCTTACCTCCTGAGTTTCCATGAGAGAGTTTCTTTTCTGCAGTGATACTTCTGTTTGAGGAGCCTCTTTTTCTAAGGAGGAATCTCAGAGTTGGACAAGAGTGTGTGCTAGTGTTAGAGGCAGATACTGATGTGGAGGCCACTGTGCTTTCCTGGGCCTGGATAGCTCCTAGCCCCTCCCCTGAAACTAGCTCTGGGTCCGTAGAAGAAGCACCAGTGTTGTCCCAGGTGCCTATCTGGGACTTGTCTGTGACATAACCTTGTCTTCTAAAGCATGGAATGTAGTCTAAAAGGATTCCAGAAATCCTGTGAGGACCTCATTTCCTTTTGTACTGCCACCTGTCCCAGACACGGGAGCTGTTGTGCAGGTGTTGAGGGGTATCAGGGAGTACACACATCCAGGCCTAGAATTCAAAAGTATGTAGCTCGGACTCCAAATATTCACTTGTTTGCTCATTCATTCATTCTCATTCTTTGCTCAGATGTTTACTGAGTACCAGCCTTGGGCCAGTGTCTTTGCTAAGTGCTGTAAACACAAAGAGGGGGAAAAAAAAAAAACAGACAAGATTTCCTGTCCTCATGAGGCTTACATTTTAGCAGGATAGAGATCCATAAATGTATAAATAAATAGCTGGTTAGATGTTAATGTGTTGTAGAGCTAGGAAAGCAGAGGGAGGAGTAAGCACAGCTGGAGTTGGGGTTGCAAGTTCCAGAGTAATTAGGCAGCCCCAAGGGAGGGGCTTGCAGGCGAAGACTTAAGGAGGTGAAGCAACAGCCCTATGTTCCTGTGGGGAAGAGCACTGCAGGCAGAACCAGATTCAAAGCGGTGGTCCCAGGGTGGGAGTATCCCTGGCATGGGAGGAGCGTCATAGAAGTTGACACAGCAGAGTGAGCGTGAGGCGGTAACCCGGGCATGGGTGGCGTCGGCAATCTGGGCTGGCCCTGGAGCACAGCCCGGAGCCTGGGTGCTACTCTGTGGGAGCCAGTGGTGGGACTCCACGGAGTTTGAGCAGCAGAGTACTCTGGGCTGAGGTTTTATTGAGATTACTGAGTGGAGACCAGGCAGTGAGGGGTGGGGTGGGACACAGTTCCTGCAGGAACCTTCGGGAAAGCTGACGGGGGCTTGGACCGGTATGGAAGTGGTGGAGGTGGTGAGAGCAATTGGATTTTGCACACCTTTGAAAATAAGGTGGACTGTGTTTTCTGACGTGAGCTACAGAGTGAGAGGAGTCAAGGGTGACTTGAATCTTTTGGAGAACTGGAAGGATGGCCTGACTGTTTACTGAGTCTGGAGACAGACATGGTAAATACATAATGACTGCGTAGGGGCTACCTTTGTCACCCTTGATACGGCGCTCTGGAGAGAAGTCACACAGCCTTGTGCTGCTGAAAGGATGAAAGGGACTGAGGGGTTGGTGTAGACCATTTGGGGACCCCTTTGCTAGTCATAGCCACCTGACAGTGAGTGGCTGAGAATGCACCACATGGTTTTCAGACACCACAGTGCATCAGAAAATACACTTTCTGGGGGTAGTATATAGTTTGCCTTTCAGTCCTTCCTTGCGTAGTCCCACTTGTGTGAAGCATTCTTGAGGTTGCTGACTAGAATGTTGAATAAACTCTGTTGAGGGGTACGTTATATCATTTAGCACCTAAAATCCTTGAAAGGAAATTCACAAAGCTGGAGCAGCTTGAAGTATTATAGATTCAGCAGGGAAACTAAACAGCTCTTTTGGGTTCAGTTTAGAGCTCTTAGTAAAGTTCGAAGGAGGTTTAAAGGGAATTAAGTCATTGACTAAAAGGTTCAACAGTGACAATGCCTCTTTCCCCTGAGGGTATTATAGGAATTTTATTTCAGTTCCTGTCTCAAAGTCATATATCTGTCATGTGATTGGCCACCCAAGAAAACAGTGGAAGGCTTCATCAGATAGTGTGGAGGAGATATATGACTTTGACACTGACTCCAAGATGGATTCTCATTCTGGATGATTTACTCAGAGAGCTGGGGGTCCCTTATTCTGTTCTGAGAAAATACTTGATATGATTTAGAAGCACAAATGTGTGAAAGGGCACAGAGAATTTACCAGTGTCCTTCCACGGCCTGAGTAATTCAAATCGCCTCACCTGGATTAGCAGTTCTAAGACAATTTCATCCCACTGAACTAGGCACAAAATAAATTAGGGATCTTAAAGAGAAGCTTCTTGAGATCAGAGACTCCCTGGCTACAGTGGCCCTGAAGCACCTCTATAGTGCTGTGGATGCAGGAAACAACTAATGAGTGCTCATGGGTAAGCATTAGTGCCCTGATTAGAAGAGATTTATTATTTCAGCTTGATTTTTCTCTGTTAATGAAAGTGATACCTGGACTAAGGTATTGAAGGAAAATCTGATTTTACTTAGTGAATAACACGTATTAAGCACTTTATTTATAAAAGTATCATTTTCTTCCCTGGTTCTTTCAACATTCAGAGCACACATTTCCCAGGGAGCGTGCAGCAGGCCAGGCCTCAGTCAGTGCCCCCCTTGGAGTGGCGTGTGGCAGCGGGCGCATTGGCACACTCAGTGCCCAGACAGGCCATTAAAAGCCCCCTGCACTCAAAGGGGAGACAGTATTTCATGCAGGCGCTTGGGTTCTGGAAGCAATTCCTGCATTATTTTCTTTTTAAAGAATCAGTTATAGATGTAATAGAGCTGCAAGAGGGAGCCGCTCCGTCCACTGTGGGCCTTTCAGAGGAGCCTGAAGGACCGCGTGTCGACAGATTGCATCCGCAAGAAGGAACGAGGTTCCCTGAGGCTTCCAGTGGGGGATTAGCTCCTGCAGAGTGTAAAGACCATGGCGCATTCATATTCGTTTCAGAGGAAATTAAAAAAAAAAACCTGGGAATAAATGTTGAACAAGTCTTCCTGCTGCTTTTTCTGTCTGGACATATGAAGCTGAGGTAGCAGAATGTGAAACTTGATGGCAACGTGGGAGTTGCGCTGGGTTAAGCTTTGCCTTGAGGAGGCCTGCCTGTTTCTTTTGATTAGGGGCACCTCTGCACGGTGCCTTTCGCCCTCCCATTCCACCAGCAGCAGGAAGTGGGCCCAGCCTGAGAAGGCTTCCCCCGTCGTGATCTTCAGGGGCATCCGTGAGGGCATGCAAACACTCAAGCCCATCCTGAGTTCAGGAGGATTACAGGAGACACAGAAACACAACTTTAGTATAAATTACAGTGCCGTGGTGCCTGAGATGGCCACATCTGGAGTCTGAGTTTAGACTGGGTATGAGTGGGAGGAGCCAGCACACCATCCCTGGGTGCAGTGGGAAGCTGGGACTGGATTCCTTATATCAGCCAGGCACAGGAAGTACTTTCCTCTTCCTGAAGGGGTATGAGAAAAATACTCTCCTTCACTTAGAAACTACAGCCTGTGCACCTTAGGTGACTGGTGGAAGCAGTCACACTAAAAACCAGCTGTGACTATAGGATGGTTTGGGGCTTGATTCTGCATTACTTTCCAGGTATAGAAACCACGGGCTAAGAAGCTAATACATAAATTGGTCTAGAATTGGAGAAATCTTTGGTCTTTATAAAAACAAAGGAGAAATGACCTCACAGCAATGCTTCTGTAGCTGCACAGGACTCCAGTGGAAGGCGGCAACCCACTAAAAATGTTCACAGAGAAAAACGACAAACCACACAGGGCAAGCCACTGTCGTGGCAGATTGGGGTCCTAGAGGCTGTGCTGTAGGATGTGGCGGGGTGCTGCCTGCATCTCAGCCTGGCTATGGGACTAAGGCGCTTTCTCACAGTTTGTGGACATGTCTCAGGTGGGCTTGTCTCAGCACAGGCCAGCTGCCTCCCCCTGGATAGTACTCCGTCCGCTTGTGCTGAGCAACTGGGAGGTGGGGTATGAAGGACTCTTCCTCAGAGCAGTACAGCTCTGAAGGACATTGCCAGCTCCAGAACTGTTAGAGCCCTCCCTTGGCCCAATCCCACCTACCTCATTTCTCAGTAGATACTAATCTGGAGAGCAGTCTGCACTAAAGGTACAGATAGAGCCCTAAGTCTTCATTCCAGTGTCTGTTTCCCAGGGAGCCTGACTTAAAACAGGTCCTCCTGAGTTGGTATTTTCAGTGCAGACTTCTGTAATGAGCCCACAACTCTTACTCAGCTGTCCCACAATAGCTTCACCTACATGTCTCATAGGCATCTCAAACTAAGCATATTATAACTAAAACTATGTATCCACTCCCATGGGCCACCTCTCCCCCAGCTGAATGACTCTTACCCCCATCATCGATTGCTTGCTAGAAATCTTGACACAGCACTCCTGCTTACCCTTCTTTAACCAAGTGCTATTGTGTATTCTTACTGTAAAAATTTATTGGCCCATGTGTGTAGTACATAATGATTACATTTCTTATGGCGAGTTGGTCCTTGTACAAAACACATCTTAATTATTTTTTCATCTCCTGCTCCTAATTTTTTTTCAGTTTTTTTTATGTATTCTATATATTAGTCCTCTGAGGAATAACTAGCAAAAAATTTTCCTATTCTGTAGGTGGTCTCTTCACCTGTTGCTTCCTTTGCTGTTCAGGAGCTTTTAAATTTGATAGGATCTTATTTCTTGATACTGTTTCCTGTGCAACCAGGGGTCTGTTCAGAAAGTCCTTGTCTATATTTGTGACTTCAAGAGTTTTACCTGTTTTATCTTCCAGTAGATTAAATGTTTCTGGCTTAACATTTAGGTCTTTGCTACATTTTAGTTTTGGTTTAGTACATGGTGAGAGACACGGGTCTAGATACAGTCTTCTGCATGTGGATAGCCAGAGTTCCCAGTGTCATCTATTAAAAAGACTCTTTTCTCTAGAGTATACTTTTGACCCTTTTGTCAAAGTTCAAGTAGCTGAATGCGCCTAGGGTTGTTTCTGCATCCTCTATTCTGTCCCATTCATCTGAATGTCTGTTTTTATGCCAGGATCGTTCTATTTTTATCGCTGTAGCTTTGTAATATAACTGCAAATCCAGAATTGTGATGCCTCCTGCTTTGCTCTTGCTATACAAGATTGCTTTTATTACTCTTGGTCTTTTCTGGTACCATGTGAATTTTAAGATTTTTTTCTGTAGTTCCGTGAGGAGTGCTGTTGATATTTTGATTGGGAGTGCATTAAATCTGTATATCAGTTTGGAAATATGGTCATTCTGACTATAGTGCTTCTGCCTACCCAGGAATAGGGGATATCTTTCTGTTTTCCAATGTCTTTTTGATCTCATTTTTCAGAGTACTGTAGTGTTCATTGTAGAGGTCCTTCACTTCTCTGGCCAGGTTAATTCTTAAATCATAATGCATGACTTTTCTTCATATGTGCTGCCACTTCTCCGGTCAGTGTCACACACTGCTGCTGGCCTGGACTGCTGCATGTGCCCACACTTTCCTGTCCCATATAGCAGCACCCAGAGTGAAGTTTTATTGATTTGCTTATTCTGTTGTCTCAGTTTATCCCCTTGTTTTGTTAACAAGGAGTTGGTCCCATAGATCAGAGTTTAGAATGTACCACAGACATACAGGTTTCCTTCTAGGAGACACGCAGTAGCATTGACAGAATCCTAGCTGATCTTCTGGAGATAACTTTTGTCCATCGAGGCATCTGAGCATATCTCCCTTTCTTCCTTGGGCTCTCATGCTCCCCACTTCCTTTTTTTATATACTATGATACGCCGTAGCATTCTGTATATACAGTTCTGTGCTTCTCTTTTTCACTTATCGATAACCATGGTGATGCATTTAGCATTAATTGCATTAACTTGATCTCCTCAGACCCTATTTCAGCCCCCTTTTTTTGGCTTCCTCTGACTTGTGATAAATACTTATGCCCAATTCTTCAACATGGTGTCCTGTGGGCCACACATCATCTCCACAAACATTTTGCATGGCCCATGTAGTGTTATAAAAATTAGAACTCAAAAATCTTTAGACGAAGATGCATAGCCAGTTGGCTTCAGACCCTACCCCCCACCCCACCCCTGGTGCATTAACTCCTCAGAGCACAGATGTTGCTCTCTAGAACTGGAAAACATTGTATATTTGTTTTTTTGTGTCCCGGCAAAGAGACTCATAAAATGGAGATAATTTTATCCCACCTATTCCCATTCCTTATTATCTAAACACTATCATTATCATTACATTGACTTAGATTCTATATACCCTGGATTATTAAACAAAACTTTTAGATATAGAAATATAATTTATTACCACTTGACATTGCTCATTAAACTTAAAATTTATTGACCTAGAAATTATTTTGTTTTCTTATAAAGATTATGTGAACATAACCATTTAAAAAACATTAACCAATTAGGTTAGTGTCCAGAAGCATAAGTGAGAATCTCCTCTCTATACTTAGAATATTATTTGAGTATTTTTCTTTAAGTCATTATACTCCTCTTTCCAACAATAACATTTCTGGCTCATTTTTCCCGTTTGCATCTTTATCCTGCAGTCTTCCATTGTGCTCTGCTCCCTGTTGGTCTGAGAGTTCCTGGCCTGCAGGAATTTAGCATTGCTTGGAGTCTCCCTGTGCTTGCTCCTTCCCAGTGACTAGAGGAAGAGCCAGGCAGGACAGCTCTACCCTGGTGCTGCTGGTTTTTCTAGTTGGAAATGGACCTTCCAAGGGCAACACATTCCTCCTTATCTTCCAGTGCCTTTCAAAGAGTAACAATCTGTGTGCCATAAAACACTTTTTAAAACTCTGACGTGTTCACAGATTCCATGCCAATTATATACTTCTGCCTCAGAATTTTATATGATAGATACATAAATATTTATATACAAAATACAGACATATACAGAAAATACATAATGTATGAATACATAGGTATAGAATAATTCATACATATAATATGTGTGATTTGATATACATGATACACAAATACTTGTACATAAAGCAGTGTACTACTTGTGATTTCCTTTTATGTTTTTGAAACAAAACTAGGGAGCAAAGATGGATAGCTGCTTCATTAGAAATAAAATTCTCTGGAAGCCAGAAAGCGGAATTCTGCAGCCTAGTCATGTCCCTAACTGACCCTGAGGAAGGCACTGGACTTTCTGAGGGCTCAGTTTTTGTCATTTGCAGTGAGAGAGGGCGGGGTTAGATGAGTGACTCTCAGCCCTTCTTGTTTCATATTAGATGCACTTAGGGAGCTTTAAAAGTTGAAGGTCTCAGGCCTTACTGAGAGATTCTGTTTTACTACTTTAGAATACACGGTAGCCGGAGTAGAAGCTGCTGGCTTGATGTACTCTAACTTTTTATGGGTGGGCAAGTTTCTTGCTTTATTTTGCTGTCCTGAGATAGAACAAGTGAGCTGTGCTCAGACCCTGTAGACAGCGCTATTCCTTTTTCTGGATTTGTTGGATATGGGATTCTGCAGGACACTGTGCATAAGAGTCCTCACACAGCACGCCAGCCCAACTTTGTCCTCTTCACATGGTGTCTACATGTCCCCTCCGCACAGAGCCCCCTGGTAGTCATAGCCCTCTCCTGTTCCTTTGCTGTGATTGAGAGTGTAAGAGCCTTCATGCCAGGCAGCAGTCTTGGCTGTCATCTGAGCGGGCAAGATGAGACCTTGCACTTCCATGTGGTCTTGAGCCAGTGGCCAGCAGCCGTCGCCTGCATGGTTTTATGGGTTGCTATCGCTAATCTTTTTATTTTTTAAATTTATTGTATTTTTTATTAGTACATGTTAGTAGTACATGATTATTCAGTTCATTATGGGGAGTAGGTACATTAGGCATAGTATCTTAAATCCTTTCTTCCCCCTTTTGGTGCTGAGGGTTGGTGCCATGGCCTGGCACATGCTGGGCAAGTACTGTACCACTGAGCTACATCCACAGCCACCAGTCTTTTTAACAGTCATCCTTTTGAAATTGTCATTATCTGATCTCATTTTCTTGAGCACATTATGACTTTTAATTTCTTCAGCTCCCTGGCATGACCAATAAGTACATTTTTATACAATATAGTAGTTATCTTTTAAAATAAGACTTTTAATCCTGTCATTAGGTTCTAATCATCTTTGGACCTGTGGACTGTGAACACTTGATGAATACTGATACAATAAAAACTTTGAGAAAACAGTACATTTCTATTATATTAGATCTTTCTCCTCAGAAACTTCCCTATGTCTGTTCTCTGTCCACTTCCCATCGCACCCTGGTTTGGAGCTTTTCCCCCATGTCAGTCTCTTCTCTGTGCATAAGAAGAAGAATGGTCACTACTGTTGACCACAGGCCCTGTGAGGAGCCCTTTCATTATCACACTGAGAGCCCCATAAAAGAGACTGCAAGCCAAGGAAACCGCAGCTCCGAGAGTTCCTTAGTTGTTGAGTGTCAACTGCAAGTCAGTCTCTGTACTAAATACTGTCTGTGCATTATGTCACTTGGATCCTTAGTGTGAGGATTTAACACTTTACCAGGTGCTGCATCTTAATGCAGATAGCCATGCTCGTCCGTGGTCATAAGGCTGGGCAGTAGTGTCTGCCCACGGGGGACTGAATGCAGGGCCTTTCTACTGAGTGACAGCCCCAATCCTTTTTCAGTTTCTCTGATTTTCAGACAGGATCTTACTAAGCCACTGAGTTGCCCAGGCTGGGCTTTTGCTTGTGGCCCTTCGCATTAGCTTCCCAGAGTGCTGGGTGTGCTTGTGTGCACCACTGTGTCCACAACCGGGCTGCAGGTGCCGCCTGTTTCAATCCTCTCACCTCATCCACAGCGCACCGGTCTGTTCACCGTGCGTCTCTCAAGCCTGCCCTGAACAGTGTGTCTTTCTTTTCTCGTGCTTCTCTGCTCAGAAGCAGTCTGTGCCTCTTTCTTAGGCCCAAGTCTGTTTATCTGTCTTGTGTTTAACTTTTTTTTTTTTTTGTACCAGGAATTGAATTTAGGACCTCATGCTTGCCAGGCAGGTGCTATGCCGCTGAGCTACATCCTCGGCTCCTGAATTTCACTTTTGAGGCCCTCTGAAGTCTGTCCCTAGCGCCCCTCCCCGCCAGCCCTGTTTCTACAGAGTCTCCCGGCCAAGCTCTCTCCATAACTGACCACCAGCACCCAGGCGACTCCTGCCTTCACCTTCTCATTCCCTCTCTTCAACCAGCTTTTCCTGGGTGCCTTTCCTGTGCTGGTGGTGGGCTGGACATTCTCCCCGTAGGCTGAGGCTGCCTTCAGTGCACTGCTTAGGACACTGTTCTGAGCAGCCCCTGCCTCCTTTCTCCCTTACTGGCCTCCCCTGGGGCTCCCCACAAGTGGGGAGTAGTGTGGAGCCTCGCTGTGGACCCTTCCATGTCCCAGGTCATAAATGAACTCTGAAGGCAAAGACCATGTGAGAACAGTCTTGACCATATGGTAGTTGCTTAATGAATAGGTATTGATTGAGTTACCAGTTTGTAAGAATAGTGTGTTTCCCCTCAAATGATCTGTTTATTACATTTTGAGTTGAGAAAAAAAGCACAAAAATTTAAAATGTTAATTTGTAAGACTTTTTTAAAAAAAGTATGTGTTGTTTTTATGTTAAGGGCTCGTAAATCTGATTTCCTAAAACTGTTGCTGTTCTCCTAGTAAATGTCCCTTCAACGGTCATGGAAGCCATGTGCCGGCAAGATGCCCTGCAGCCCTTCAGCAAGAGCAGCAAGCTCTCCCCGGCCACCCTGCAGCGCTCCGTTGTTTTCCCACAGACTCCATGCAACAGGAACTTCCCTCTCTTGGATAAGTCTGGGCCCATTGAATCAGGATTTAACCAAATCAGCGTGAAAAACCAGCGAGTCCTCGCAAGCCCAACTTCCACCAGCCAGCTCCACTCGGAGTTCAGTGACTGGCACCTCTGGAAGTGTGGGCAGTGCTTTAAGACTTTCACCCAGAGGATCCTCCTCCAGATGCACGTGTGCACGCAGAACCCCGACAGGTAACCCCGACTCTCACTGCTCACACTGTTTGCTTAGTGAGAACACTGCTTCCCTTCCTGCCAGCTTCCGGTCACTGCCGCCCGCTACACCTTGGGGAACCCGGTGCGCAGAGGTGTCTGCGTGCTGGAAGGGCTGGAGGAATCCGAGGCTCTGCTTGTTTCTGTTGTCTCCCTGGACTGCGCAGGCAGGTTGGTGGCCGTAACCAGGGAGCTGCACTTGCTGTCGAAGCACTGCTGTCCGAGTGTAACAGAAGAAACATTCATGAATATCATAGGTGGAAAAATGAGGTGGGGATAATTAGAATCCTCTCTGTCTTCCCAAGATAATATAGCAGGCTGCTGTGCGGCTGTTATAGTCATTTCAGAGTTCACCTTCAGTGTGCCGTGGGTATGAACTTAATTAAGTACTAAGAGGTAATGAATTGGAATTTTTTGCTTAGTACTATTTTTCTTCAGAGCATGCAAGCCCATAAATCCTGCAAAGCTGTCAAAAGGAAATACCTACTCTGCTAGTGATATGGAGGAAAACAGATGCCACTTATTCAATAAACTAATATCCACACAGAAGAAAAATGTTGACTAGATACCTCAGAGTCAAAGTTGGCTTGAAAGTTTGTCAATAAAGAATTTTATGGCCATGAACTGAGGATGAAATTTAGCTGAACAAGTGAATTAAAATTTCAGGTACTCTGACGAGTGGCACAGTAGATATAATGGAACTATTATTTATGAATCAAAACTGGTTTATTCGACAGTCTTGATAGCTGGGAGTGCAAAAGACAAAAATCAAATTAATTCAGTAAGAAAGGATTACTCATGTTTTATCTCTATCCTATGAAAACTAGATTAAAACCAAAATATCTGAGAATAGCATTGAAAATGTATTTTGAATATAAAAACAGAAAATACTTTTTGGAACTGGCACTGGAAAGTCAAAAACAGGGTTCTTGAATTATTTTCTTAATTTTGCCACTGATCAGCCTTAATTAAGCAAGTCACTTAACTCTCTGTGCTGATTAATGTATGCTCAGTTCTTCCCTCCAAGCTCTACAGGACACAAAAGTGTGCCTAGAAATTCAAACAAGGGCAAAGAGGATGAAGCTGTGGTGGAAGGGAATGGATATTCTAAAATAATTTTAGGGTACATATGTACATTTACATGTCTATTTTTATTTATGCCATCCTAGCAACTGCTTGCTTATCATCAAACGTTGCTGTAACTAATAATGTTGAAACATTTACATTAGGGCCATTAAAGGCAGCTATGTCTTAGTGAAATTTATCAACAGACCTGTCTATGTCTTAGTACTTTGGCTGTAGAAGTGTATCACCTATGTATGGACTAAAGTGATATACATAGGTGATACACAGAGGTGAAAATGTCTTCTTCATTCAGAAAGTATTTTGTTTAAAGTTTACCTTTCCAGAAAGTATACATGTAGCCTTAAGATATTGCTGCTTTAAACTTGGAAAGCATTTTAGCAGTTCTCAAAAATATAAACAATCCATTTAAATCTTATAAACATGCTTTTTAAAATTGAGTTCAGATGAATGGATCTATTATTTGCAAAGATGTGTTAATAGTCACAGTAACTGAACACTCAAAGTAAAATAAAATGATAGTTGAAAGTTTTTGGATATTGGAATTCAAAGCTTAGCTTTGAATATGGTATTTCATGCTAAATATTGTAAAAACAATGAAACTATTTTATAGTAAATACAGAGTACTGAAACAGACTGTTCTGTCTTAGATAATTGTGTTTGTATTATGGTTACCCTTAGAAAATTGTATTTGTATTATAGTGTAAGTCCCTGTGAAGTTTGTCCTGTAAAATAATAATGTTCTAATTTGTAATACATTCATGAAAATTATCAAAAAAATATCTTTTAAAAAAATCAGAAAAATATCTAAAAATTTAGCTTGCATGTTTAAACTATGTCTGATCCTGATGAGCTTATTTGACTGAGAGCCAGGGCAGTCTGGCTGGGGTGCAGTAATGCAGGTTGTTAGCAAGGGTGCTCAGAGTCGGTCAGAGAGTGGATTCCCGCTTCTCCCTTTGCTGCATGTTGTTGGTGAAGACTTGAGAGGTGGCCACTATCATTCACACATAAGAAAAAAATTAAGAATTATAACTTCAAAAAGTCAGTCTCTGTGTTGGCAGAGTAATAAAGTACAGTGTTGTCTTACTAACTGTGTGGAGATGCTTGAATTACACCATCATATCTGAGTTGATTACTGGAGATAAGAGAGACTAGGGGGAGATGCCCAGCCACTTCGATCTACTAATTTCATTCTAGATGGTTAATTTTCTTTTAGCATCCAGGACTGAAATAGCTCTTTTCTGTTCCAGAACCCAGGATGCTCTCTTTTTACCAGAACGTTTGGAAGTAAAAGATACTCTCCATTATTCTTAATCACATGAGTGAATTGCTAAATGGGAGAAATGTGCAGAACTACAGTGGAACATCAGATTTGCTTATGCTAGTTGCTTAATTTGGAAGCTTACCTGCTATCAATGTGGAAACTTCCAGCTGCTGAACACACATATATTCTTTGGCGGTTCACTCCATTATGCAGATGGGTTTTAGTCTTTGGCAGCTTGTACCCATTCATCTATATCTGATTGTCCCTCAGTGTCTGTGGGCAGGACTCCCTGCAGCCATCAACATCCATGCATGCTCAGGTACCTTAGATAATGGTGTGGAATTTGTATGTATCCTATGCAGTCTTTCTGTATCCTCTAAATCATCTCTAGATCCCTTATAGTATCTACTCTGATGTAAATGCTATGTAAATAAAATTGTTGTTCTTTATTGTTTAGGCATAATGACAGGAAAAGAAGTCTGCATATGTTCAGAACAGAATTTGTTCTGAATATTTTCAGTCTGCAGTCAGTTGAATTGGTGCGTATAGGACCTGCAGAGGGCTAATGGTACGGTGAGGAAGCTCAGCAGTCAGGAACCGTTTCTCCCCTGTTTGAAAGACCAAATACTCTTACTTTAATGGGAAAAGCTTGCTAGAACCAGGGAGACACAGAAGACAAAAGTCAGAAGCTAAACAGGTTAGAGTTTCAAACAGGTCCAAGTTTGAAACAATCCCCGGAATCTGAAATCCAGAAGTTTTTTTCACTCGCTAGATGGAATATTTGGCCATAAATCCCCAGACATCTCAACCTTCCTCCATCAGATTGTGTGTGTTTATGTTCCCAAGTTTGTGTGCTTGTTTGTTAAAGTGAGGTACCATACAAAAGCCTATGCCTTGATATCAAGAAAAGAGATCTGTGGACACCCATTTTCCACCACTGAGTTATTCCCATTGAGTGCAAAAAAAAAAAAAAAAAAAAAAATCTGTTCTGGAGAAGTAGGAAATAACACTGAAGGTGAAAACATCCACAGGGGTCCAGGAGCCATGGAATTGTTATTTCTTCATTTTGTTGTGTTAATAATAGAACAAATAAAATAAAAAAATCTTTCCTTCCTTTTCTTAGGCTACTATATTTTTTCCCTGGGTAAATTCAAAGGGAAGAAGCTGTTAGAATCTAGATCAACTAGGATTTTATTCTAGATCAACTAGGATGTTTATTTGTAAACATTTCAGTTTTTACATAAAGCTTATCGCCCAGGCCAAGGCAGCTTGACCCACTTCCGCTTGGACCAGGAGTTAAGAGTCCCTTTTCTGTTTCCTGCTGCAGAAACACAATGGTCCCATAAAGGAGTCGGCATAGCTGTTAGCCACTGTGGGTTATTTCCTGGTGAATATGTTCAGTTGTCACATGAAGTGTCTGTACAGTTTGTCTCATTATTTAACATCCTTCTTGTGCTTTCTCCTTTTTGGTTATTTGTGCAGAACCTGGGCCTACTGGTCAGCTGTTCACATTTGTGCCTTAAGAATCACTGTCTGTAACTGGACGATCCATTACCATAATCACATGTGGGAATGTATCGGTGTTTTGTATTCCAGTGTTCTCTCCCCTCCCCTGCCTAAATGTGAAGGTTAACTTCTTTCTGGTTTCCGGTGTTCTACAGACTTTTTGATTCTGCACTTTGGTCACTTTCCTGAATCTTTTCCTTACATAGAGCTAGGTTCTTTACTCTCTCTGCACAACCAGCAGTGACTTGTGGGGCCCCTTTGAAGTTGTAGGAGATCTGCACTTTGGCTGACGTGGAGCACGGAGAGAATGTAGCCCTAAATGAACAACTTTTGTCCTGGAGGCTTTCATGCCATGAAAGAAAAATCAAAGAAGGATTAATAATGTGAAACCAAAGCACACTTAATTTTGTTAAATGTTTCATCCTTTCTCTATGTGTACACCAAACCAATTACAGATTCTAAGCAAATGAATTGCACATTTTACTGGCGTAATCTTTGGCAGAGGAGCTGCCAGTGACAGGGAATGCCAGGGATGTACAAAATTGTCTTACTGCTTTCTTTCTGCTTAAACTGTTGGCAGCATTGATAGATGCTAAGTTCATCCACATTTTCTTTGTTTTCAGTCTTTTTTTTACAGCAAGAGTAGAAAACATTCTAGTTTTTCACCAAGTTTAATATTGCTGTGTTGGAACTAAATTTAGTCAAAATTCAGTAAAATAGTATTTCAGTGTCTCAAGTCCACTAGCCATGTTTCAAGTACGAAACTGTTCTGTGTGGCTAGTGGTTGCTCTACTGGATAACTAGGATGCAGGATATCTCTGTAACTGGGAAACACCGTCACAAAGTACCTGTGGTTATGAGATGTGATCTCCCCGTGTTTGCTTTGAGAACAGTGAGATGCAAAGATAAGTTGAGAGAATAAAGTACTTTAAAGAAGGTTACTGGATACAAAGATGTAAGATCCTAGAGAAAGTAAAGCTAAGCCCAGGGCCCATAGATGTCAATCTTTATGTACTTCTCCTGGTATGACACATCAAAGGGAGACAAGACTTTGGAGTTAAAGTAGATTATGTTCAAAGTTTAATAAATTATCTTTTTGCCAGACTTTGAAAGAGTTAATGGAAGTGTTAGTTATCAGAATAGAAAGCTGACTGGTGGCAACTAATTCTGCTTCCTAGAGGCCTCCGTTTGAAGTGAGAGATGTGGAGGTGGGCGTGCTGATAGAAATACACACACGTCCTTCTGTCCACTTATTAGAAAATAAGTGCTGATGTCTGTGGTCCTGGAGTGGTGACAGTGTCTTCTACAGCTTACTTCAGAGGTAGATCTATCTTGAATGTATTCTTGTGACCTTAGATTAAACCCTTGGCACATGATCCATTTTAAAATTACTTCCTGTTTATTTTCAAGAGAATACTGAAAATACAGGAAAAGAAAATTTAAAGGAATCTCATCTACTAGCTGTGTAACTCCTGTACCTTCTGATGCTAACTTTCTATAAATTTCTAGACTGAGAGAGACATTGTTACAGCAGCAGATGAGGGACTGAGGTTCTAACGTCTGCATAAATCAGGCTCTGGAAAACAATGTGTTCAGATGATCTGACATCTTGTTTTTCAAGGTATCTATGAATGAAGGAATATGGATTTTCTTTTTGCTTTTTGAAATTAACTAAAATAAGGTTTGGGTACTACATTTTGTTGCTTGAAATTCTCAGCCTTTTCCCAGTACGCTAAACTTTTCTACATTCTAGTGAACATGTATATGTTCTCTCTCTCTCTCTCTCTCTCTCTCTCTCTCTCTCTCACACACACACACACACACGCATACACACACACAAAGCTCCATGTCCAGAGAGCTGGCCAGCATACACAACACAAGATGGAGATCATGTTGGCTATGCTGTGTCTTATAAGGTTATATATTGGACAGATCCTCAGCCAGACACATTTGTCAGTTTTTCAAAGGCAGGAACAAGGCAGAAGTGATGTGAGAGAGATCTGGCTCAGTCCAGTGTCCTTTGCAGACCAATGAGAAAGCACAGGTCAAGGAAGCTGAGTTACTTGTCTAAGCCCCACAGCTGATCGGGCTCAGAGGGTGAAGGACACTCCCCTGTCCTATAGCCCCTGTTCTAGACTCTTCGGTCACCCAAGCAAAATTCTGCAAGATTTCAAAACTATGCTACATTGATCAGTGGATCCCTAGGAAATGCCTGTTTGGCTGCTGCTGGGTGAAGGTGATGTTTTAGAATCCTGTTTGCCTTTTCTTGGTGTTACCTTGATGGAAGAATGCTGCCTAAGCTTCTTCTCCATGTCATTTCCATTCTTTGGTGTGTAAGTCTTTGCCACAGTGACTATGAACATAAGAAGGATGGATTGACTTCCGACTATGGAAAACAAATCATCCCAACTTTTGACAGCAGAGTTAGGAAAAAAGAAAAGATTAATTGGTTTTATTTAGTGGTTTATTGTTTATAGTGATAGCTATTAAAAATAGATAACCAGAGGCTAATAAATGTTAATGGTCCCTTCACTATTAGAAAATCAATTGTTAGTGGATATAGCATATATTAATATATTATTTTGTTTATAATCTTCAATAGCATTTTAAAAATTTAACCCTGAGAGATTATTTCTTGATGAATCATTTTAAGGTTAACATTTACTACCCAAACAGATTTGGCAGGAGGGCATTTTCATCTACATACAATTTTAATGGCTTTCAAACCATTATTTTATAATTGTAATAAAATGCATGTGTGATTTGTCAGGATTGATAAACTGCTTACCAAGGACTCTTATATATTTCTTTGAAACTTGTTTTAAAGCAGTTAGATAGATTTCTAAGTGTAAGTAATTAAAATTGTATAGTATTGAGTTATTGACCAATCCTGGACTATTAATCAAGCTAAAAAATTCTACAATCAGTGCTCAGTGTGCTGAAGCCTGGTAAAATAATAGTATTTGTGTTCAGTGAGGCAAATAGCCACAATTAAGCCCCTCACTTGACAAATGAGAGGGTGCACTTTATTTTGCACCTAATTGAATTGTTGTGCCCGCTCGGTCACCACTGTCTCCTAGTCCTTCCTTTTGGTTTCTGGTCATTGGCACATATGCATTTGTTAAAGGTAGAGCAATTAAGTCTGCTCTTGCCTTTGGCTTTCTAAGTGCAGGCAGAAGTGTCTGGGCCACAAACCAGGGCGTAGTGAGTGCTGTTAATATCCTTCATGACAGATTCTTAATTTTCTGAACAAAAAATTTGATAAACAAATTAGAGCCCTGTCAAAGAATGATATGAAATATCTTCGAATAGGGAAAACTCCTCAGGTTTTATATCACTCACCAGATTCTGCTTAAGTAGGCAGAAGAACTTCTGTAGAGAAGACAGAAATTTAATCTATTTTATGAAAACAAAAATTGATTTATTTCTCATGAGCAGGGAAGAATGTGCTCCGGTAATCTTGCTAATTATCAGGTATTTGTCACGACTTCCTCCCATCTGCCTTTGCACCACTTCTTCTGCAAGCACAGCGACATCCCGTCATTTCTGTGCTGCAGGAAATCGCTCCTCCAGACCAGATTAAGCTGGGGAGCTGAGGCTCAAGAAAAAGACTCAGTGGATAAATATTTGGAGGGGGTGGTAAGTAGAAGCAAGGATTCTTCTACAAAGAGACATATCCGGGTGCACATTTGTGTTCATCTGTGCAGCACCAGTGGTTGAGGTACGGACCCCAAGAAAGTGTAGTTTTTCTTAAAATACATGTGCAGTTTGCTCCCATGTCTCCATGTTTACGTGACACTTAGAATTAAGATCCAGATGCCCCGGGATGACCTTGGAATCAACAGCTAATGTCTGGGGAGGACGGTTTGTCTTCAGTTTTCTGAACTGACAGAGATAATAACACCTGCTTTCCCTGTCTCAGAGGATTACTGTAAAGATTAAACTAGATAATTGATTTTGAAGGACTTTGAAAAGTTGAGAATGCCACGAAAGCGTAGGAGACAAGTCTGTATTTTATTTTGTAACATTCTGCTTAATTGAGTTTGGGCTTTGAAGGCTTACGAAAATACATGAATATTTGCCTAGAGGGAGATAAAGATAAGAAGGTAGGGGTCCTTGAAATGGTATGATTGATACTGGGAGAGAGCCTTGCTTTGGGAATTAAAGTGTCTCAGCAGTTTTAGGACTTGTTTTTGTGGCAACAAGTAGTGGGAGCCCGGTGGCCCCAGCTCTACGCTCAGTTTTAAAAAGTGTGGGATGTCCCAAAAGTTTTGGCCTCCTCTAGCAGGGTGGTGATTCTGACTTCTCTGGCCAGTGTGGAAAGTGATGACCAGGCAGTCTCTTTATTTGTTTCAGACCCTACCAGTGTGGCCACTGCTCCCAGTCCTTTTCCCAGCCTTCAGAACTGAGGAACCACGTGGTCACTCACTCCAGTGACCGGCCTTTCAAGTGCGGCTACTGTGGTCGTGCCTTTGCCGGGGCCACCACCCTCAACAATCACATCCGAACCCACACTGGAGAAAAGCCCTTCAAGTAAGTAGCAGCAGCCACCAGCCCTCTTCTTGTACCCGCTCCTGAGAACTGGCAGGTGCGTTGGTGGCAGAGCACTGCCCAGCTTAGCCAGGAAGTGGCAAAGGCTCCTGGAAGGCCCCTACCGAGGCTGCCAAAAGCTCTCCTGACTTAGAGGCTAACATTTGGGAGGTGAATTCTTCAAACCTGTATACTGGGTGTGAGGAGGGTCTGGCTGCGGCGTGTCACCCATTGAGAGCCAGGGTGCATTTGGCCGATCTGGCTGGCTAGTAGACGTGCCTTCCCCCCTCCCACTCCATGTGCATTCCTCCTGAGGCTGTGCACTCAGTCAAGGATGACGACCACCCTGCTAGAGGAGGACTGTTCTTTCGGTCAAGGGTATAGGAGTATCTGTGCTCCCCTACCAGAATCTCCAAACAAGTGCTCAAGGAAACCATGTGTATGTTTTACATTGGACAGAAGATCTAAGTCACTGTCAGTGAAATAAGGAGATATGAGTAAATCCTGCTAATGTTCTTGCCAGTTGCTGAGGGTCTGTGCTTCTAAGTTTTATCTAGGAGCCACACAGTACTCTCATTGCTATCAGTAGATACTATGGTCTTCAGAAGGTTGGTTATAAGCTTAGGACTTCTAAATAACCTTCTTTGGGGTATGTGAACACTTCAAGATTCTGGTGAACTATTTCCTCTTCTTTTCTGTGTATTAAAGAGTTTGAACTTCTTATAGCAGCCAGTTTGTGACTGTTTAGTGTACACTCTCAAAACTGCCATGTTGGTGAAAAAAGAAAAGCAAGACCAAACAGAGGGCATGTTGAATTTTTGGAGGTTCAGGAAATGTGGAAAGAGCTGAAAGGGTTTTAGGAAGGTAAGGACCCCTGAGTAAAAAAGTGTGTCTCAACATACAGCACAGTCACCAAAACAGTGGACATCTGAATCATGCCATATGGCCTGTTCATTCAATGGTTCATTTGTTCTTTCACTCATTCAATTATGTATGTGTTCATTTACTCAGAAAATATTTATGGAGCACTTACTTTTATGCTGGACACCTTGCTAGACACAAGAGATACACAGGTGATGACCTTAGATTTAGTGGTAGAAGCCCAATTAATAAATGAATATTGTAACATAAAGTGAAAAGTGAAGCAATAAGACATCTGTACACAGTGTGAGAGTAGTAGAGAAGTAATCAGTGCTCTATGGGAGATGATGTTTATAAGGTGTGTTTTAAAGAATAAGAAGGGGCTTCCAGACAGACAACGACAAGGAGGGATTTTTATTCAAAACAGCATGGGGAAAGGCTTGGGAGGGAAGCCAGTGCATCACAAGCTGGTGGTCTCAGAGCAGGTTTTAGTTTCTGTGTGCTGAACTCTTTTCCTTTCGACCTTCTAAAATATGTCTTCATTTATTTACTGTACTGGCTTCCCCCATTTGAGAAGGATAATTAAAAAGGCGTAGATGTATAGCTTTGTTTACCTTCGGTGGAACAAGATCAAGCAAGAGATGAAAGGATTCAGGCAACAGGAAATAGATCCCTTTGCTCAGCCTGAGCCAAGAGGTCTTCCCAGAGACTCTGGACTCATTGTTTTCCCTCTGCAGATGGAGGGGCCCTCCTCCACCTGAGGACAGGTGCAGCTTGGGGTGGCAAGTCCTGCCGGTCTGGGTCCAGTTAGTAGTGGGAGGAGCTCATAAAAGGTCATCCATCATCTTTGCTTACCTCCCTGAGAATTGGTTACCTCTATTTATCATTTTTAACTACTCTCCATCATGATTTAATTGGTTTTAATACTAAAAACAGTATAATTTTTGTTTGTGTACATAGGCACAACTTGTTCCCTGCATCAGGGAATCTGGCTAAGGGAGTAGGATGGGGTCTACAATTGGGCCTGCCATGTATCCACCAAGCTGTGTCCTGGGGCTGCCATGGTCCAAGAGGGCAGCTTTCTCAGTCCTCCCGAGTTCACCCTTACCCTTACCTCAGTCTTAGGAGTTCCTTATCTCTATCATGTGTGTCCTGCCTGGGCGACTCTGCCATCAGCCCCAGGCCCAGTGCCCAAAGAGTTCACAGATTCTGGTTTTCACCACTACTCTGGGGTAGAAGTGTCAGTGGCACATGTCTTGTGCCTTTGAGTAAGAGCTTTCAAAAACAGGTGCGTGTCTGTTATATTAGAGAGGGCAGCCAGATAGATATAGTGCCAGGAACAAGATTGATTTTTATCTTGTTGCTGTGTAAATAGATTTTAGTAATTAATTGAAGAGGTTCCAGGGTCAAAATGGGAAATAGATTTCTATTAATGTTACGGTGTTACTTATGTGTAACCTCGTTGACTCCACTCCGTTTTTTCTGTAACATCCTGTTTTTGTCATGTTTCCAATAGTGTTGCCATCTTGGCTTACTTTTAATTCATCAGATTAATATTTGACACGCTTTAGTGGTTGCATCGTTCCCCTTTTCCTACAGTTTTTTTTTTAATTGGTAGCTAAACCTAATTTCATCTGGGAAAAACAAAATGCAGGAAACCAGGAAGGCTGGATTCTTCGTGCATGTTGTCATTCACTGGGCTCCTGCTCTGTGGAGATAGCCACGTGTTGCAGTATTTCGCTTTTTAATTTGTCAAGTATGTATTCCAGGGGAGAGCTGAGTGCATGCTTATTTTGAAAGCGCAAAATTTAAACATCTTCTAGGAAATGGAAAGTTAAATCCTTTAGTATATACAATCAGGTCTTTCAGGATTGAACTGTCCCAAGGGAGTTTTGGGACTCTTCCAACCATAGCTCATGGATATCTAAGCCATGGACATTTGTAAATATTATAAAGATAGCCTTTTATAAGCTTATAAAACAAACAGTCAAAAAAAACTTTCGTTGCATACCAGTCAATAAAAAGGGTTTCATCACAACAGTTACATTTACTACTTCAGCTAATGGGTACTGGCTTAAACAATACTGCAGGGAAGAAGAATCACAAAGATGCACAAGCCCAAACTGTACACCAGGGCAGAAATAGATGGCCCAAATGGCTCAGTCCTCAAACTGCTGCTCCCGCCTCCATCGCTCAGGAGACCTCCAGGGGTCCCCAGGTCCGCTGAGGCTGAGCCTGCCACGTCAAGGGAAAGCCTTTCCAAGTTCAAAAGTCCTCTGCTGAGAAGTGGGTTTTGGAGGCAGATCAAGATGACTGGCATCCAAAGAAGGCTGGAGAAGATTTGGCATGAAGAGGTTAGAACCTATTCCAGGCTTTGCCTCACAGTCTGGTGAGCTGAAATCCCACTGGAGGTCTCCATCTCTCAAGTTCTAGGAAGAGCAGGGGCCTGTTGACAGCTAACGTAGGCTGTGGACTTAAAATTCCTACAATGAAGGAAGATGTAGGAAAACTGAAAAATCTGAGATAAGAACAAAGATACTGCTTTCAGTTCATCCTGTGAGACTGGAACTCATGGAGAGCAAACAGCAAAAAGCAAGACATCGTTTCATGTAACAGCAAGGACCAGGCAAGCACTTTACTGCGTGGCAGGGGGCAGATGGCAGCTTAAAAACTGCCCTTTCAACAAGGAGCCCTTCTGTCTATCACGCAGTGCACTCTCGCAGGGTTTCAGGTGGAGAGCCCGTCTCTCCCTGGGAGGACCTTTGTGGGCTGCTCTCTGCCTGGCTTCCAAGCACAGGATTCTGGTGAGCAGGCCAGCACTTTCGCTAGGGTGGCTTTTCCATCCTTTTTAGGAGGAAGGGGAAATACTTGCCTCTGTGTTTTTGCCTCAAGTAAAGGCAGTTTGTCTCAGTATAAAGAAATCAAAGGAAATTCTAAAGGATGTCTAATACTTGAGCAAGATCTACACAAAATCAAAGCAAATCCAAACAACAAATCAGTAAGTATGTATTGAGCATGTCACAGATATGAAGCCCTGCATGTTTTGGTCCAGTTCAGGAAGTGTTTTGTGACATGTTGCAGATGCATAGGAAGCTTCTTGGAGATGTTCTGTCTGTTACACAGAACTTTACATTTACTTTACATGGTTCATGAGCTACACAGAACTTTACGTTGTTTGTTAAGCTCTCTGTATGTATCATTCAGTCAGCTGTCACAGAGGAAAGCAGGATATCTGAAACAGAAAAGGAAATGAGCCTAATTCAGACTCTTACTCCAGTAGAAAGACTTTCTACTCGCATGTTCCTGCAGTGTTCCCTTTGAGGCTGTGACATCAGCATGGATGTTGAAGAACCCCTGTGTGCAAAAGCATTTCTTTCCTCTTGCCTCATTCCCTGCATTTTTCTCTCCTCCTTATCCTGCTGCAGTGAATGCATGAAGTCCAGGCTTAGAGATGCGCACGCCCTATCACTTCTCTGAGACTAATTCAGGGTTAATTAAAAACACCAAATCACCAAGGTTCAACGTTGACCTCCCAGAACCAGGTTACTTAAACTGAATTAGTTCTATGAAGCTGTGAAAATGTTTTGTGGAGGGGACTGCTCTAAAACTTAAGGTGATGAACATAAAACCAAGGCCATTCACTTATTTTAAAAAAGTAATAACTGTCTTTACCTCTCAGATATACAAATTAATATTTGTATAATTCCCAAACCATATAGGCAGTATTTCTAGTATTCCATTTTCTTCAAGAAGGGGAACATCCTGGGAATAGGGTTGAAATTCTGGCAGATGTCTATACCTCTGCATTAATTTTTCTTATACTTAGTGAGAAGATAGTACTAGAGATGATTTTTCAGGAGTGATTTTCCTACCAGAAAAATCTGAGAAGTTTTTTTAAAATTCATCTCACATATCAGAAAAATGTCCTATTATAACAAACTGCTCCATACATATGAATACTATACACTTTCTGTGAGACATTTAGGCAAACATGAGAGGAAGGATGTAATTTTGCTCTTAATGTCTCTGTCCAACATGAATATTTAAATGTTATATAGACACACTATCTCTCGTCTTATGTGAAGTACTGCGTGCCCCACGACCCAGGTAAACTGTTCCTCACACCTTTCAACTGTTCTGCTCTCTTTGAAATTGATTCTAGAGCTTCAAAATTAAAAAAAGGAATATAATAATTTGAAAGTTTATCAGGCAGTGAAAGGTAGTATATTTTGACACACCAACCCAGTAACTAATCAGTTTTCTAATAAACAATCAGCGGTTTGCTAACATGTCATCAGCACTCCAAGAGCTATAGAGAGGGGATGAGCTGCCCGTGGACGTTAATGAATACACCAGAAATCATTAGGTGATCAATACTTCTGAGTTATTTTCATTGAACTGATAGGCCTGATACATTAAAGCTGACATTATACATTTGTCAAGATCACAGTGCAGTTTTTAACAGTGGAACAGGCCGCTTAAAAATATTCCCTGAAAGACAATTACAGAAACTCCCCTTCTTCCCCGACACACTGAGCCGGCACAGAAGCCCAGAAAATCCACACTGCAGTGTTCTGCCGTCTGCAGACATGCAGTACCCCAGCCCGACAGCTGCTGTGTTCCTGCAGGGACCTGTCTATGGCAGGACCCTTCTGTGATTTCTAAGGGGGAGAAAGAGAGGACTGCTTGTCAGAGAGCAGTGCCCTAGATTCCTCGTCTGTGTGGGGCAGTGGTGACTTTCCCTTGTGCCCGTTTCACAGCCCTGGTGGCTTAGGGACCTGAGAACTGGAGGTGGTAATATTTTAAAGAAAATAACTATCTGAAGCTCCTCTGGAAGCTTCAGGTGTATAAGGGGCTGGTTGAGGTGAGCGCTGGGCCCTGACAAGTGCTGGTGAGTGCTCCAGGCAGCCCATTGGAGCAAAGTGGAGACAGAGAAGTCCCTGTCTGTGCCCAGCCTGATGCTGCAGTTCACGTGTGGTGTGTGCACAGCCACGCCAACCAACCGGGAGCCACCACCACCACGACAAAGCCAGAGCCACCACCAGGCTGGACGTGCTGTGTTTTGTAGACTAAGTAGGTATAAGTTAGCCAGTGAGGGTCATGTGAGAGGCGGGGATGGACCCTAGATAACAGTCAACCTTCCTCCCTCCTTTCCTTTCGTCATGCTCTCCTGCCTCTCCTTCTCTTTTGAGTTAAGTAAGCGGTAGTCTTGAAGTATAAAGGCAGTTTTCTCCTCTAAGACCTTGGTCACACATGCAGTGTTTGCACTTCCTTCCTGTAGGGATGAACCTCTTCAAGCACGCGTTCACTGTTGCCAGTTTCTCTGAGTGCCCACCCTGACGCAAAACCTGCTTCTGGAGCTTGTGTTGGTCCTTGTGTAGTTGGACTGTGACACTGCCCAGCCTTTGCAAAACAGCAGCCGCCTACATCCACCCTCGTGGTCACTGCGTACGAGCGCGTTACTTCCACTCCTCTCCAGATTCCAGGGTGATCGCTCCTTGCTGTTGTGCTGAGGGGTGTAGAATTCTAGGTTTTAAATTAGCAGCAGGTGAAATTCTATTTGTCATCAATTTCTCTTTGGGGTTACAGAGCAGAAAACTGCAGACAAGCTGCTTCTTTGATGGCTCACTCCTAAAAATCTCTTTTTGTTCTTTATCTATTTGAACTGACAGTGATCAGAGCGGCAGCAGGACAGGGCTCTCTGGAGAAATCACCTTCCCCCTGCCTATTGACAGATCCCTCTGTTCTGCATCAGACGGGCTTTGTCCCATCCCAGGCATCCAGCCTTGGAAGGAGCCACCAATTAAACCTCTTGAGCCGGTAAAATCTGAAGCCACTTTGGAGTGTCTGTTCTGATTAGGCAGGATGAGAGGAAGCCCATCACCCTCGGGCTCTGCTCCCTGGTCTCAATTTTCTCTCTTGCCTCCACCAGGTGCGAGAGGTGTGAGAGGAGCTTCACACAGGCCACCCAGCTGAGCCGACACCAGCGGATGCCCAATGAGTGCAAGCCAATAACCGAGAGCCCAGAATCAATCGAAGTGGATTAACTGATTGACTGGTTGGAATTAAACTGCAAGGAAAGTCATGATTAAATGTCACGGACACTTAAGCAAAACCAAAGATTTCCTCTGAGCAACTTTCAATCAGTCCCAGAAAACCAAAAGCAGTAATAAAATAAGTAAGATGTTAAGAGATATTGATCCTGGCGTGGCAGTCAGACCAGGAAAGAGATTATTTATTTATGACTAGGGATGGAACTGATTGCAGTGGACAACTGCCCTGGGATGGTTCACATTTCCAGTCCTACCGTGTGTTTGCTTTGTTTCTAAAAAGCTTTTTTAAAACTGTTATTTAATACCAAAGGGAGGAACTGAGTGGGTTCTTCTACCCACATTGTGACTAAGAATGCACAGGGACTTGGTTCTCGCTGCACCTTTTTCATAGCATGTTTCGAGGAGACCCGTGGTACAGTCCTTTCTGCTGTTCTGGTTCTGGCCTGGCCCTGCCCGACGCTGGACACCCAGCAGGGACCGCAGAAGCAGCAGCTAGAGCCTTGCTGGGCAGTGCCGCCTGCGGCCCAAGGCAGCTTGTTCAGGACCCTTCTTCGTATGCACTTTCACATGGCTCCTTCCGCCCAGCACCGCTTCTTGATGCAGGAAAGCCGGGAAGAGGAAGAGACCAGCTTCAGCTTGGAAATGGAAAGGAAGAGGCGGGGACTTCGTCCTGTCAGGATTTCAAAACATTTAAAATGTATGAAGCTTCATAATACAGTATATTGTTCCGAAGCAGCTAGTTGAGAAAAGTTTGTTTTCAGTAACATTTTAGCTTAAAAAGAGGAAATAAAGTTCTTCACTTTGAGGCTAAATATAAGGTATTAGGCTTGAAGTAATTTTTGTTGTTTCTGTGCAACCGTTGAATGTGTGCACAATCTGAGTGCCGAGCCCAGTGCACAGTAGTTGCGGTACCAGGGGCTTCGTCTTCCTTCCTGTACGGTGGAGCCTGGGAGTCCTCTTTATTCACTGCGGAGCATCGCAGATGCATTTGTGCAGAAACAGGCCAGACAAAGAAACGTTGAGAGGAGGAGCCACGGAGAGGTTGTGGTTGACCAGACTGCCCAGAACCAGCCAGTTTTATCAATAGGAATTGTCTGTCTCTCTCCTGAGGTTGATTAAACAAAGGAAGTGTGTACACCATTTCGCTGTTCTTTGATTGAGTGCTTGGAAGGCAGGTTTGGTTTCAGCTAGCTTCCTGGCGGTTCAGCAGTGGTGCTCAAGAACTGAGTCAGATTCTGTGGAGCCTTCCCACGTCAGGAGGAAACTTGAGTCCTGCAGCTGTGCGTCAGTACCTCTCAGAAGCTGGGTTTTCCTCTATTGCCAGTTGGGATCAAAGTGAATAATTTATTTAGTGTTTAATAACAAGGTTTCTTGGTCAACTGATAGCAAATTATAGCCTCTTAAACTTGTCTTTGTGTTCTCCCGTTGTCTTCTGGGGGAGGGAGGGGGAGAGCGAGAGAGCGAGACAGAGAGAGAGAGAGAGAGAGAGAGGGAGAGAGAGAGTAAGCAGAACTCACTAGTGAAAGGCGTGGAGACGGTAGTTGAGATTAATCTATCATCATGTATTGGTTCTCCAAAAATCTCCCTTCTCTTTTAACTTCATTTCATTATTCTTTAGCACCCAACTGCCACATTCAAAATGGGACAAGATAGGGCCTCATTAACACACTTGTAATTATTAATCTCTAGGATTGTGGGCCACAAAGAGAAGTTTGACTAATTTTGACCTCTGTTGCCCAATCTCAAATCATTCATCTAAAATCTACCCCCCCCACTCCGATTGGCTATTTGGCATGGCAATTGTGCAATCTATGCTACTATGGAACTGTTCTTAATTGAGAGTATTTTCCTGGTAGGTAGGAATGCATTATAATTTTATAGTTTCCTACCCTAAAAGACTGAGACATTTGCCAGCAATGTGTGTCACTGGGATGGGTGGACAGACTGTGCCACCATATTAACCTGAAACTTGCAATAAAATAGTAGATCAGCTGTAGAGATGAGCAAACTCTTCCATGTATTAAGGTTGAGACATTAATATGGTTGAAATTTTTGAAAACGATAATAAGGAACGTATCTGTATGTTTATAATCTATTTTCAGTAAGAAAAATCAGCTCAGTCACTTCACTTCATTTTCTAGTTAAATACAAGGTGGCCCACTCATGGGTCAAAATGCAGAATGAGAAGGCTTCGCTTCTCCCTTGATAGCTGGCATGAGCAGAATTTCTATAACAGTGAGTTCTGCCACCCTGCTGGCTTTGCTAACTGGTCCCAAACTCCTAGTGACTCTGGCAGTAACCCTTACCAGAGGAGTCTTGAGAATTCTACTCCATTTAAGTCTGTTATTTTTTTCTCTGTTACTAAGACTTGCACATGTATATTCCACCAAATTTGGTCAGAAAATACTTGTTGCTTAACACATAGAAAATTGGATACTTAAACGTTCCAGGCATTTGGGAACATTCACAACTGCCACATTGCATAGCCATTTCACCTTCCAGCAGAGCAGTGTAGGCTGTCTGTCCACAAGATGGGCCTGCTCTGCAAAATAATGTGGGGCCCTGGAGCAGGTGCGGAGATTGCTGGGTTCCAAATGCTTTGAGTCAGTGTGTGTCCTAGGAAGAGGTTCCTCCTTGAGACCTCCAGCAGTAGGAAGGCTTTAGAGTTTCCTACTCAGCATAGACATGCAGCCGCTTAGTATACAGTACAGGAGTGGCAGAGTTTGCTGTCAGGAAGATACGCCAGCTTCCCATATTAGAAACTTTGAGACTAATAATGGCATATAGATAATAGAAGCTCTGAGTTACTGAGGAAGGAAGGTACCAAACGCAGACAGTCAGTTGTCTCAGGGTTTGGCTCTCAAAACAAACCTTCTTTACCATTTTCTGTTGTGGGGCAGAAGATTGGTTTTTGTTGTTGTTATTGCTAGAACAAGACTTTCCAGCCTAGCATATGTTTAGCTAAGAGTCTAAGCCAAAGGGTAACACTAGATAAAAGTCAGTGCAAGAGGAGTGGGTGGATCTGTAGACTATCACTTTTCTGAAGGAAAGCTGAATACTTTGCCCAGGAAATGTGCATTTTTTTTTTTTTTTTGCTAAAGTTTTCACTTTGGTTCTGTCTTCATATTTAAAATTTTCTTTTTTCAGGGGAGATACACTTCTACAAAGCTATTGTATAGATAAAGCTGTAAATGTTAACCTTGTATAACTAATATAATTTGATTCCATCGGTAAATTTTTATTGAGTATTCATTCAAGTGTAGCCTTGTTAAGAAACTATAACAGATTATGATACCACTTCTACTTCACACGATTATTATTTATTGGAATTTACCTTGGAAAAATGTCATTCTAGTCCAGATCTACAAGTATTTATAAACATTTGCAAACTCACCAATTTTTTCATCAGTTGATTGGTTGATTGGTCCATTCATTTAGTCAACAAATGTTTATTGAACCCTTGTTTTCTGTCAAGACCCCATTGTAGGTGTTTGTTAGTATTTAAGTAACTACTGAAAAGGAAATAAGAATCGTCCTACATGAGCAGCCAGAAGCCTGAGTGACTTAGTCCTTAGCACAGCTGTGTCCGTGAATTTATAGAGACTCCCACAACTGGGAGAATTTGAGAGATGCAAACTCAGATGGGGACCAGAAATAGTGTCTTCCAAAACAAATTCGGATGCACAACTTGGTTGTCTTTAGGTTGTCCACAAGACGGTTGGTTCTTAGTCATAATAGTAGGAGGCCCGGACCAGGACCAGTGTCTTAAGTTTTTATGATCCTGTTTCCATGATAAGGCAGGAAATGGAACAAGGCGGGAGCTGCTCTGAGAAGGAATTGTGTAGACCTTGTATGGGTCTCAGGTGCCTCCCTAGTGACAAGCTTTGCCAATGCACCCCTGTCCCAGTGCGCAGCTATGACTCTCAGAGGTGGGACTCCCAGGGGTCCCCTTCAGAAGTACAGCACCTCGCTGTGCTGGGGCTTCAGAGAGCACTTCCAGCGTGAGTTTTAACTGTGGTTTAAAATAGCTGTTTGGTTAAGTTCAGTGTTTAGCCTCATTGCCAGATTCTGTATGCATCAAATTAGAGGCTCTTCTTCAGCGGCTCCATCCTCTCAGGCCGTTGGTCTTGGGAACATCACTGCAAAACTAACTGCTACTAATTGGTTAAAAGAAATGCTCATGTAAGAAGGTAATTCAATTGCTTATTGTAGCAGAAATAGCATCACTACTGTATTTGCTTTACATTGATTTTAAAAATTAAATGGAAAGGGACTGGGGGTATAGCTCAGTGGTATAGTGCCTGCCTGGCAAGTACGAGGTCCTGAGTTCAATTCCCAGTACACACACACACACACACACACACACACACACACACACAATCATATGTATCGGTTGAGTTCCTTAAAGTAGGAAACATGGTAGATCTCACAAAGGAAGGCATTTGCAGAACGGTGTGGGCCAGCAGGTCACTCTGAGCGTACCCAGCAGCATTGCGTTTAGGGACACATGCCTGTGGCCGGGTTACCAGGCTCCTTGATACAAATTTAAATTTGTTTCCCACAGCCTCAGCCATTGCTGACATCAAATCCTGAAAGGTACTAAGAGATAGGCTTTTTTGAATGATAACAGTAAGTTCCAGAAATGCCATTCCTTTCAAGGTGAAGAGCTTTGGAGACATTTTATAAAGTGACTTGATGTTTGGGTACTTGTCTGCACAAGAGTCTCAGTTTTCTCATCATTAGCATTTATCTGATCTGTAGCAAAATAACAACACAGAGTCCCGAAAAGAGGCACATATTTCAGTCCTGTGCCAGATTAAATTCCACAAACCCAAAGATCAGCAGTCAGACAGCCAAACTGGAAGGGATATCATTTTATCTCTGGAAGCCTTGCCACAGACATTTAGCTTGTTGTACATTGTTATGTTAATATTTAAAATACTCATTTAGTTTCTTTTAAATAGTGATGTCAAATGGTTCATCAGATCAATATATAAAATGACAAAACCCAAAGTATGTTAAACGGCAAAGACCTGAAACATTGAATTGTCTTCGCTATATCTGAAGATCCCACCATTGTACTTAGAAAAGAACCTGTTGAGTAAATTTTAATGTAAAAGTAAGGAAATTGAATGTATTCCCTCAAATTTTGATGTAGATGGAAATTATCATAACATACATTGCATAATTACTGTCTAGTACTGTTCCAAATGCTTAGCATGGAGCATCTAGCGTAATCATTAGGTCCTCCATAGCAGACATACTTCCATCATCCTTTCTCACCTCATATATACTTAATGATGTTATTTTGGCAGCTATTTTACTATGCTTTCAGCAAAAAATTTAATTTTTATACAGGGAAAGCTTCCCTATGGAAAGCTTCTCTTCGAGAACAAGAACTTTTTAAAGTTAACAAACACAGGCATAATTTATGAAACATTTTAAGCTATGTATCATAGTTTATTTTGTAATCTCCAATTTTGTGTCACTGGGCAACAGAATTTCAAATATCTCATTGCTTGGCAGGCACTTTTTGTTTTTCTAAACATGTAACTAAAATTCCACATTAAAAGGGAGAAAAAACCTCCTTCTCCAGTGTGTGCAAAGCATTAAGACAAACAGCCACAGGCAGGAAGGACAGTTACACTGAAAAGTAAACAGAAGAAAACTAGGTTCAGAAGGCTATTGACAGGTGAGAACAAATCCTGAAGGGGCCTAAGTGAAATCCAGTGCTCCTCCTTTGTTCTGACTGAATGCTAAGTGAGTTACTTTTCAGGCATCAATGTGGTAATTACACAGTTGTGTCCATTAAGGATGTGGGCTTTTGTGGTTGGGCTGTTGCTTTAAATAGTGAGGCAGAAAAACTGGAGTCCTAGTAGGTTTGGTCTGTCAAAGGTGCATGCATAAGGTACTCAAGGAACAAGTTCAGGTTCTTCAGCGTTTGATCAAACTGAGGTTTGCTCAAAAAGTAAGTTTACAAAATTTCTTTATGAACTGGGTTTATTAGCAGGCGGTTCTTGACTGTGGTATCTGCTACCTTCCTTCAGATTCTGATTCTAATAGGCACATTTGTTAAAACATCAATTGTGTTTTCCCCAACCACTGAACATGGCCTGCTCCTAGTTGGTATTTCCTGTTTCCTGCCTTGCAAAACATCCCTGTTGCTGCCCCCCACTCCTTCAGAAGCTTGGCACATCAGGCTGGCCAAAAGCAATCTTCATATAAACTTACCAAGTTAGAGTCACATTTTTACCGCGGAACTCTTGTGCTTAAAAAAAATCCAGCCCCAACAGGTGATTCCCACATGTGCCGGAGAGCAGCTGTTCCAGACCGAACGCCCACAACTTCGTGCTGTCTTCGTCCTCACTGGAGCGTGGTCTGATGCTGACAGATCAGCCGTGTGGTCTCGCTTTCTCTGAATGATCTTGTGTACATTCTGAAGTTAGTACCAACTTCAAGAGAATGAAAAAACAAAACCAGGCAAATTCTGCTTGGAACTTCTAAGTAGTTTGTGAAGGGGGCTTGTTCCCATTCAAATACAAAGGCCATGGTGGTATGCTAATAGAAGTGTGATGTTTAGATGCTATCAGCGCATTGTGTAAAGCTCCTTGATATAATTATTTTAAATTTACTGTGAATGTTTTCCATGGGAATAGAAATATGTGTCTGTCTTTCCACCACCTAAAATGGCTAGGATGAGTGCTCAGCTTCAGTTCTGCTTTCTAAAGTTTGGGAAATGGAAACATACCAGTTAAGAGGGGGAGAAACTCATGGTGGGCGGTGAGGGGCACGGGGACAGTTTGCTTCACCGGGCCAGTGATAGACAAGAACGACCGTCCTGCAGTTAGAAGGGAAAATGACTTGCTCATCTTTTTAACTTTGGCAAAATCACATCTTAAAAAGAAAACTGCAAAAGACCAGTGAGATCATGCATGCTGCTGTATTCTTGTGATAGAATCTATCAAGATTACATTGTATTTAAATGAAAAACAAGCATACATTTAGAGATCATTGACCAAGAAATGTACCTATGCTTGATTAATAAAATATTTCTACAGTGACTTGATCTGCTCTTGGATCTTTCTAGGTGTATGTTGGTGTTTCTGTTTTTCTTCAGTGCCAGGTCTTGCATGGGTGGACAAGCACTCTGTCACTGAGCTGTGTCCCCAGTCCCATGCTGGTCATTTTTCAAGAATGAACTGTTTCATTCTAATGTTTAGCTGGGGCAGTAGGCAGTCAACAAACTTCTATCGGGGATGCTTTAACTGGAAAGTAGGACTAACTGGCAGAAAAGTTGTTCAAGTTCATCCCCGTGGTTTAGTCCAATATGTTTAAGGCTGTTCTTTTTCTGTCTCTTGTGCTCATTTGCTTAAGTAAGTCCACTCCTGACAAACTCCGGCCCAGCAGGTCAGCCACAGTCCACGCCAGTGTGGGCTTCATATTTGACCTTAGCCCCATCAGCATTAGAGAAGAGCAGAAATCTCTTGCCACGAGAGTGCCTCAGGCCTGTGCCCAGGCGTGCAGTCAGAAAGGCAAAGCACTGTTTGTTTTCTGTCTTGTTCTGTTTGAAAATAAAATTCCACTTGACTGAGAAAAACATGTGAACACTAAGCAACAGCTAGGAAGATTCTGAGGCTGGACACACTGAAAGAGGGGAGACTGCAGGGCGTGAAGCGGATAGAGCACATAGAGTTCCGGTGCCCTTGTGAGAACGTGATGTCTTCTCCCCCGAGTGAAGTGGAAAACAGTTGAGCCGGGTAGGATTGTTGTGATTTAGTGGGATTGTTCTGGGCGCTTTGCTGGGGACAGACTACAGGGGAACGTGAGCTGGAGACAAGATCTCAGGATAGGAGGAGACGATGCTGTCACTAGGACGGTGGGGGTGAAAGTGGCAGGAAGTGCCTAGATCCCAGGCGCAGTGAGTACACAGCAAGGCTTGCTGATGGGCTGGGTGTTACATACCAGATTAGGAAAGGGATAAGTGATGACTCTGGGGTTTCTTGGACTGAGGAGCTGGAAAGATGGAGTAGTTAGGTTTTCATATTTATACTTCATTTTTAGGTATCAGAACTATTGCAGCATAGTACATGTGAACATGATCACGCACAGCAGGTAGGTAGTGCAGGCTGCTGCCCCACCCCACCACCATACCCCAAGTAGCCGGCTCGGTGGCCAGCCCCGACTGGAAATGAGAAACTGAGCTTCACTCTGCTGCTCCTGTTAAAACACATGGGCTGTTTGTTGCCCGACAGTAACATGCAGACCCTTATTAAGGAAAAGCTTACATCACAAGTGAAGAGCCATGTTTGCGGTAGTATTTTCTGCTGGCAGGGTGCACCTCAGTCTCATTCTGCATGTTCTTTAAGTAAAGGGTGCTCTGAGAATAGATGCAGACTTTCCCTGGTGCAGCTCACTTCTCAGGCTGGAAGCTCCGCTGAGTGCCTCTTCAAGGAGCAGAGTAGAGCCCAGGAGATGGGTGGTTGCTGGTTTGCAGTATTCTAGTTGGGACAGTTTCAAGCATTTTAGTAAGACTTCTAGTTTAAAGACAACTAATGTTTGTCATTCATCTAAACATCTGCTGAACAACTATTTTTAAACTACTGTGGGCTAAAATACTTGTATTTGAAAATAAACAGGACATGAGGGGTAATCAAACCTGGAGGGAAAGACGTATAGTCACTAAAACATATAGGAAGTAATACTGGAGTGGTGGGGACGGATTAGAGGGCACGGTCAGTTCTCCCTCGAGGAGGAGTTCAGGCAGGTCTGAGGAATTATTCTTCGAGGTTTGATTGGAAGGGAACAGATCCCCTACTAAATGGCTACCACGCTCTGTGCCTGCAGGCTCACCGGGAGGCCTGCCTCCAGTGTGAAGGCAGGACACTTGTCGTATATTTGACTCAAATTCTTTTTCTATTTTTTGAAAAAAAACCTTTTATCATTGCTGTCAGCCACATCTGGATACTAATTTTAACACACGAAAACTAAAGAATTTCTCAAAGGTCTGCAGCAAACTGATGGATCATGGCATTGAGCCCATCTGTGGACATCCTTACCTTTCTTGAGATAAAGGCTTCCTTGGGAGTGTGATGAAGAATAGACTGCTCTACAGAAACGTTCTTTGAATTTCAGGGAAAGGGTCTGGACTCCAAGTTAAGACTCTAGACTAAAATCTTGAAGTTGGAATGACACCTTGCAATAGTCAACTATAACTTAAAGGCAGTGGAGATTAATTTTTTTAAAAAAAAATTCTAGTAGGTAATAAAATCAGATATATTTGTTCTCTTACACAAGTTCTACGTAATCAGGAAGAAAGTTCTACGTAATCAGGAAGAAAGAGGTTAATGGACAGCATGGGTATAAAAGACAGGGGGCCTCTCTCTTGCTCTTTATGACTTGGTAGGAAGATTAGAGAGACCCAGAAAGAAACCCACACTAAATCAGCAAGTTAGAGCGTTTCATTTTCATTTAAAAGGGTAGCTCACAGTCAGGCAGAGAGTTTTCCCTTTCTTCATGATCCCAGGTTACCTCCTTTCCCATTCCCAAGTCTTTAAAAAACTCCATTTGTAGAAGTTATGTGCAATACATACCCAATTGTAAGGGAATACAATTACAGACACAACTGAAATCAGTTACTTGGTATCTATTGAATAAAACAGAACTTTTAGTCCTAAATGTACCATATTATAAAGTAGTTTTACAGGGCCTTTCTGTTAACTTTCCCTGCTCCAATCTCAGCCAGCGCGTGCGCACACACACACACACACACACAGATTTTTATAACAGTCTACTTTGTTTTTATTATGAAGAATTTTACGCTTTTGTTATTTGTATTCTCTTCTGAGTCTTTAACCATGTTCTTTACCATTTGTAGTGGCTTAAACGGTGCCTCCTCTCCTCCAAAAAGATGTCACTCAGAGTCTGAATATGACATTATTTTGAAAAGAGGTCCTTACAGATGTAACGAAGTTAAGCATCTGGAAATCCTCCTAGATGATCCAGGAAGGGCCTAGATCCCATGACAAAGGTCCTCAGAAGATCAAGATGGAGTGGAGGCTCCCTGAGGGAAGGCCACTGAAGAGGAGGCCCAGGTGGAGTTCCACATCCACAAGCCAGGGATTGTCTGGAACTACAGAAATGGAAAGAGGAAAGCAGTTCTCCTGAGAGCCACTGCAGAAGCATGACCCCTCTGACACACTGACTTCAGGCCCCTGTGCCTCCAGGACAGTGAGAGATAAGCTGCTATGGTTTTAAGGCACTAAATTTGTAATAATTTATCACAGCCATCCTAGAACATGAATATAGTATATAGCACTGTAGCTTGTGATTTAATGTCTTGCAGATAGTTCATCTAAGTCATACTCACTTTTAGGATAATTCTTGCCACCAAGGTAATTTCATTTCTTTCACTCTTCTTGGTCACTTGGGGTTGCCACGCTGCTTTTGTAAGGCAGGGTGACTGTGCAGTGTTCCCTAACAGTGACTCTCACACACATGTGCAAGTGCCTGATCTGAGCAGAACCTGCAGACTGCTACTCCCAAGGCAAAGCGCTTTCATAAGCTCTTTTCATATACTTGCTGACTTCTTGTAGTCTTTTAGGGCTTCTATAACAAAATATGATAGACTGGAAAGAGAGACTCAGCTCATGCTTCTAAGGGCACTAATTCCATTCTGGAGCCCCAACTTGACCTCATGTAAACCTAATTATGTCCCAAAGTCCAACGGCCTAGTTTAGGATTAGAGCTTCACTCTGGGCAGGCATAAATATCAGGTCCATAGCATTGCCATGGCTTGCTTTTCAAAATTTCATTGTCTCTAAAGCATATAATGGCAAAAAAGCACATGTAGCCTACCAATTTTAGGCATATTTTAAAAAGAGCTTTTGTAAGTTTTGAAATAATAACTATATAGTTTTGAATTAATCAGGTTTTTCCCCATGTAGATTGTAGGAATCATGGTTTTGTGATCTTTCTCCAAGTTATCTCCCTGAAAGACCATCTGATCATGTGGTTTCATGGTGGATAGGATGACCTATAGGTCTGTTTTCTCATCCTTTCACATTCTTTCCATTTTTATTATTTATTTTTATTTAGAAACCCTTAATTCCCAGTTTTACATTATCAGCAATGCAGCAGATATTTGATGTCTCTGTGAATGTCACTGATGTTCAAGTTAGACATAAACTCAGGAGTTTAAGAAATTTTTCACTGAAAGATTTGTTTTAGGACTTGGTCAGACTCTTCAAGAACACGTACCATTTCAAAGCTGGAAATCTGACACTTCAATCAGAGTTAAACACAAACTGTTTCCTGATCCAGTCTGGTTCCACACAGCTATTGGAGAGATTTCTTCCTATGGTTGTTTATGGTTTTCAAATGAGTCCAATAATACAGCATTGATTTTTCTCTAACCAACAATGAAAATGTGGAATATCAGATAGACATTTATGTGCCTGTTTGGTCTTATTAGGAAATGGTGTCTTAAAAACCATGATATCCTTAGTGCTGATGTACACTAAGCGTGGTCTCAAACTTTTGACAACCACAGAGTCCTTTATGAGCAGTTCATATCAATACAGCTCATCCACTTCAAGTGTATTTACAAATGCATTTTCTGTCATTGAAATGGTCCTTGGCTTTGTCTCTCTCCATAGCCATTTCCTTTGCCACGTGGCTTCGTGGTTTGGGTCCCTAAAGTGGCAGAATCTGTTTTCCCACATCTCGAATGTGGGCTGGCTTTGGGCTCATTTGGCTGCCGGAATGTGTTGGAAGTCAGTGCACTGGTTCTGAGCCTAGATCTTGAGAGGGTTTGTATGTGTGTGAGTGCTCTGTTGCACCTTTCCCTGCCTTGAGAACCTGCCTGTGTCTGTGGGAGCATGAGAGACCCTTGACTGAACCAGCTTGCCCCAGAAGCTCCACTTGGTCACAAGGTAACCAGTAGTCAGTGATGAGCCAGGCAGATTCAGCAGTGCTACCAAGCACATCTCTCCAGGGATCCCGACTGCATGAGCAATATGTGGATTATGGCATGTCACGAAGGTTTTGTAATTCTTCATTGCAAGAAATAACTGTGGTCCTAGTTAATCTACAATAATCAACAGAGCGTAGTGTGGAGAACCACAGCTGTATTCACTGTTGCCTGTTCATATAGCCCATGGCAAAGGCACTCAAAGCTATGAGTGAATTATATTTAATTTTCTTTATTTCCTTCAACATCTAAGTGAGTTTTGGAGGCACAGATTTAGCCACTCACTGTGCTTTGTGAATGAAACTGAATATGGAGTGTTATTTGAGGACAATTATCTTACTCTTTTATTTTTGCTGTACACAAAGCTCCCATCAATATTCAAATGAACTTACTTTTTCCATTTATATCATAGCTCACAAAACAATTATTAACCTAATAAAAAGCCTCTTCTGTACTCTTTGCTCTTAGTTTCAAAACAAAAAGTTCTCAGACATTTCTCACATATTCTGCATTTGTATACTGTGCTTCAGTGGTTCTGTCCAACTGCAGGATGAAATATCTATTAGCACACACTTTATTTACTTATTTGACAAACATTTATGTAGCACACACCCTGTGCCAGGCACTGTCCTAAGTGCCTTCCAGCTCTGATTTACTGAATTCCCATAGCAGCTTCAGGGTAGGTGCTGTTATCACTCGTATTTTGCACATGAGGACACTGAGGTACACAGAGGCTAAGTACTTAGCTGAGGGTCACCTCAGCAAGAAGCAGAGCTAGGGTGCAAATTTTGGCTTTCTGGCCTCGAGTCCATGTTCTCATTACTACAGGGAGAGGAATTACTCTTCCATACTGTATCTCCTTGTCCTCAGGGGACACACGGAGCCACGCAGAGAGGGAGTGTCTCTAGTGGCCTCTCATCCTTTCTTGCCAAGCATGGTGTCACTAAGTACAGATATAGCTGCTTTGTATTTGTAATTGGCAATGGCAGGACAAGTTTTACTATAGAAGGTGACACATTAAGTGACATCTCTGCATCTTGGTGATGCCTATCCCTTAGCTATACAATTAGTAATGTTTTTATGGGAAAGTATATTATTTTGCCTGTGTTCCAGCCAAACTCCCTTGGTTTATCCAGGAGGTTGTTGTGCTATGTTTAAAAATAAGGGGAAGACTTGAGCTGCTTCATGACTGTGTGACAGTTTCATAATATATAATGTACTGGACACAGGACTGCTGGATAAATAATCTTATAAAGTCTAATTTTCAGCTATTATATACTCTGATTCATTTGTTCCAGCCTATATAAAAACATATTTTATATTTGCACATGAACTGGTGATTGCCTGCATGTATAACATTATCCTAAGCTATATACTTTTATTACTATTTGCATTTCAGTGTGGCACTTTAGTGTGTGTGTGTGTGTGTAAATTGGGAATAAAAAGATGGAAAATTGAGAGGCAGTAGAGGGTCAGAGTTTATGGATTCAAATTAGATTGCCTGCAGTCAAACTCCAAATCTAATACTGAAAATTTATATGCTCATGAACTAGATACTTCATTTCTCAATGACTCAGTTTTCTCATCTATAAAGTGGAGTTAGTAATAATAATAACCACCATACTAGCTCATTCTGAAGGTTAAATGTACTCACTTGAAATATTTGTTATATAACAAGGGTTTTATAATAAATATTTTCTAATGAAAAGAACATAACAAAATTAAAAATACAAATTAATGCTATAAATAATAATGTGCAAATATGACAAACTATTCTGTTGACTGGTAGCCATAGCTTACTGACTACATGGGGCCTCATTGAGGATGTGTAATTTTTAAAAACATAATGGTTGTTGAGGGCATAATGGGATTTTTGTAAAAACCATTACTAACCTTGTCTTGCAAATTTGTAACATGCACATAAACGATCTTATGACCTTTTCCTCTAAAACCACAAACTACCAACGACTATTTCAGATTACTCTTGCTGTATAGTCCATTACCCCAAAATTTAGTGGCTTAAAATAACCTTTCTATTTGCTCAAAATTTTGCTGGTAAGGAACTTAGGAAGCGCTCAACGGAGAAGCTCTTGTTTGGAATCTCTCAGGCAATTGAAGCCAGCATTTCCATGGGGCTGGGCCCTCTATATTTCTCTGGGCTGGATGTTCAAGGCGAAACCCTTGTTCTTGTATAAGGACTTGTTTGGTAGCCCTTCTGGAGGAAAGAACAGCATAAAATGCAAGAAGAGAGTCAGCAGCACATGGACACCTTGAGAACAGGATTCAAAGAAGAGTAAAAGGAACAGAGATTGTTCCTTAGCACAGTTGGCTAAGGACTCAATAGTTGCTAGAGGGAATAATTGGAAGCTAATAAAAACTTCAGCTGGGTGTAGGGGCACAACCTGAGATCCCAGCCACTCAGGAGGTTGAGGTAGAGGGGTTGCAGCTCAGGCCAGCCTGGGCAATTTGAGGCTCTGTCTCAGAAAAAATTCATTATGTATTGTTTGTGCAATGTAATTAGGATCAAGATATACACATACAGAGAGCGACAGCAAGACAAGCTCTGTTTGCTTTGAAAAAAGGACGACCCTTGTGTGTGGCTGGCAGTTGACCCTGCTGTCAGCTGCATCTGAACTGGGCTGTCGATTGGAGGCACAGAGGTGGCCTTTCCAGCACAACAGCCTTAGGAAAGTTAGACAATGACATGGTGGCCATCTTCCCCCAGAGCGACCATCAAGAAGGCCAGCTGGGAAGTCAGGACATAACATCATGCTTGCTCTATTTTTCTGGTTGAAGTCATTATGAATCTGCCCAGATTGAAGGGAGAGGATTTTGACCCTCCGTCTTGATGGGAGGGATATCAAAGAATTTTGGGGCCATGTTTTTAAATGACCACAAATCACTCAATAGAATTCTGAAAATCTGCAGAAATACTCCTTTGGAATGAATATGTTTAGATTATTACATCCTAGTTTCTTTAACTTTATCTTAAAAATCTAAGTCTTAACCATTGGCCCATGGGTGAAGGTTTATTTTGAGCCTTTTGTAGTAGAAATACTCTAACATCAGGAGAAGAGAACTCAAAAATCAGCTAAAAGAGGGAGGAGAATACAGTGACGTTTCTTGAAAGACATCAACAGCCACATTCATGTCTTGGAGCTTTGCACACTCACAATCCTCCAGCCACAGATGTGTCCCCTGCTCCCCTCCTGCACTGGCCAGTCCGTCCAGCTTTTCCTGAGCCTTGCGACGTGATGCATGTTTCTGGGTCTTGTTGCTTCTCCAGGTAAATTTTGTATAGGACTCTGAAGAGCAGTCTCCTCTTTCCACCACCTTTGATTTCTGTTCACCCTCACACATTGCCCACCCTGCAGTGGGTACCTGGCTAGCTCTGCCTTGCAGGGCATCAAGACTGGGCCTTGCCTTGTTACCAGCAGAGAGGGACCTGGTTCCCTGGATTTCAGATATGAGTGCACCACCCGAGAGATACAAGCTGAGAGCAGCTACTCGGAGAAGTTGTTCTTAAATGAAGCCACATGGAAGTAGGCCAAAATCCACAGCTTGAGGAGATCTGTTTTCAGGTTTGGAAATAGTTAGCTTTCTAAAAGTTGACATTGCCCATGGAACAAGCATATTTGATATCTCCATTGCTACTGACTGGGGCAGCTTTGATGGTTATTCTTTGGGCCGAGAACGAATGAAAGACTTAAACAAAAAAACCTAGGTTTCATGTGGAGGTTCCCTGGATCACACAGAGTAAGGGCACAAGAACCACCAATAGATTTGCTTCACCTTCTTTCAAAACGCTGTCTCCCACGGTGAAGAGCCTCCTCCTGTGTGCTGCCCCTTCCCTCTTGTAGCTCCTTTTTGCACCTGAGGGTGACATCACCCTCAGCCTGAGCCTGGAGGGTCTGCCACTCTTCCACCAGTGTGTCTCTGTGAACCAGCGCTGCATGCCTGGACCTCCACCTTTCTGCCGTCCTCCTCCTTTTTATGCATGGGTCCTTAAAAAGTTTGAGCTCAGCGTGGCACACTTTTTAGGCACTCAGAATTCTGCACCTTCATTCTGCAGCATTGCCTGCAGCCCTTTTCTCCTGGTCTAAGTTTTGAAAGTGCCCCAACTCCACCTGCCTGAGCTTTGGCTGTGGATTTGGGTCATGGTTGTGTGGTCTTCTGGCCAATCACAAAGCTTCTTTGACATACAACAAAGGGAGAAGCTAAGGCTTCCTTGTATATCAACAAACCATTCGAAGCAACATTTCTAAAGTGCTAATGACTCAGACCTGATGGAGTCTATTTCCCGGAAGTAGATGAGTGGCTAAGAAGAGGGAGAGAAGCATGCACAGATCATTGTCTTCCGGTCCTCACCCCATCCTCAGTCAGAGGGCACCCGGTGTCCCTCTTCTCCCCTTTTCCTCCTGCTTGCGCCGCCCCCGTGCTTGTTCCTTTCAGAGAAGAGTGCAGACAAGAGCCTCAGATTTCAGACTCAGAGTAAGATTTTTAGACTCTTTTCATTACCGTTGTGCTTTTAGTTGGAGTGATTCTTTTCTTTTTCTTCATTTAATTTTGGAAAAAGTTCCCAACATAAAATGTACCATTGTAACCATTTTTAACTGTACAGCCCAGTGCTATGAAGCATATGCGCATGGCTGTGCAGCCGTCAAATCATATGCGCAGCCTTTTCGCCCTCCTTACCCTTAAATTATGGCTCCCCGCTCCTCTTCTGCCGGGCCCTGGCAGCCGCCTTTCCACTGCAGGAGTCTGAGTGCAGTCATATATTTGTTCTTTTGTGACTGGTTTATATCGCTAGACATAGTGTCTTTAATTTTCATACAGGTTGTATCCTTCCATTTTTTTTTTTTTTTTTGGTACCGGGAATCACACTCAAGATCTCGCGCTTGCCAGGCAAGTGCTGTGCCACTGAGCTGTATCCCCGGCCCTTACATATGCTGTAATGTGTTAGAATTTTCTTCTTTCTTAAGCCTAATAAAATACCATGTTGTGTATGTACTTTGTTTCGTTTATCCAGTTGTTCATTAGTGGATACTGTTGTCTCTGCCTTTTAGCTGTCGTGAAGGATTCCTCCTCAAACACGGGTGTACAAAGACCTCTTCACAATCCTGCCTTCACTGTTTGAGGTATATGCCCACAAGCTAAATATCTAGACCATATAATTCCATTTTTACCTTTTGAGGACTATCTATATCATTTTCCATAGTGTCTACACTATTTTACATTCCCAATAGCAGTGCTTAAGAATTCTAATTTTTCCACCTCCTTGCCCCCATGGTATTTGCTAGCTTTCTAATAATAGTCATCCTAATGGTATGAAGTGGTATCTTATTACAACTTTGGTTTGTATTTATTTCTCTAACCTTTTTAGGTTATTTTTTGTCATGTGTTACGTCTTCTGTGGAGAAATATTATATTGCGGTTGCCTATTTTTAGGTCATTAAGTTTTTTGTTGAATTGTAGTTCTTTACATATTAAGCTCATATCAGCTGCATGATTGGCAAATCTTTTCTTCCCTCCTGTGGGTTACCTTTTTACTCTGTTTGATAGTGTTCTTTGAAGCATACATGTTTTAAATTTTGATGTAGTTGGGTTTATCTATTTTGCTTTTGTTGCCTGTGCCTTTGGTGTCATTTCCAAGAAATCATTGCCAGATTCAGCATCAAGAATGTTTTCCCACATGTATTGGTGAGAGTTTTATAGATTTAGCTATTACATTGGTCTTTGATTTCCTTAGAGTTAACTTTTTTGTATATAAAGTAATGTGAAGACCCAAGGTTACTAATTAGTATGTGGATGACCCACTTTCCCAACACTAGTTGTTAGAAACACTGTCCTTTCCCCCTCGAATGGTCTTGACAGCCTTGTTGAAAATCATGACTTTTTATGGGAGAGGATAGTTCTAGATTGTTTGGTTTTAACTTTTTTTTTAAAACTGGGAATTAAACTTGGGGCCCTTAGGCCTGTCAAACATGTGCTTGCGCTAGCACTGAGCTGCCTGCTGGTCATATTTCTGACTCTCAAAGTTATTCCTGACTCACTGGATTGTACTGATGATCACACAGTTGTCTCCAGGTCCTTTGGAACAAAGGGAAGACACAGAGGGCTCTCCTGTGTCCTACAATCCTTGATTTGCTTTTTAGGGTCAGTTCATCTACCCATGAGCAGCTCTGGGAGTGCATCCATTCTTCAAAAGAGTTATTTTGCATTGTCCAGGTGAATGAGTTAGCACAACGCTGAAAAAGCGAGCAGGCTGGGGATGCAGCTGCAGGGAGGGAGTGCAGACAAGTCACTGCGCATATCCTGAGTACTCGGAAGTGAGAAACATGGGGTACCTTTGAAGTATAAAGCATCGAGATTTGAAGAGGCTTCCTTGACCAAATGAAATCATTGAGAGCTGAAGGATCAATATGAATTAGTTTGGTGAGGAGTTGGAGGAGGTATTTTAGGCAAGGGAAAAATATGTTTATTGAGTCTTCTCTGGTTTTCTAAATATGCTTTCACAATATTAAAAGCCACACAGAATGAAGATGATGTGTTTCATATGTGTCTCCCTCCCTAGTCTTGATGTTCCCAGAGAGCAGGATTGTGTGACACTCACCTTTGTATCTTTGAGCCTAGCACGAAAGTGCCTGCTTGTAACAAGAGTTCAGTAAATGCTTATTTTTAGCAGACCAGGGAGCTCTGAACATGTGTCTCTGGTTTCTAATCCACAAATCACCATCAAATAAAATACTTTCTTACTTGAAGTCTCTGATTTTGTTCCCATAGCTATCCTGTGAGATAGGGCTTATTAGAGATGAGCAAGCCAACATTTGTAGAAAGTAGTTTGTCTGAGGTCAAATTGCTAGTGTAAGAAGTCATGTTCTTGTAAGTATTTCATGCTGTTTCATCTTTCCCATGCCATGGTGACTGAGAACTGTGGATAGGAAAACTGGCTTCATGGAGGGTCTAGCTATGCTAGGGACCTGACGTGTATTATGATAATAGCTAACTTTTTGTGAGCACTTAGAACATATGGAACTATTCTGAGCATATTGCATGTTTCTTATCATGAGCTCTTCCAGTAGCCCTATAAGATAGCAATTGGAATTGTTACCATTTTACAGATGAGAAAAACTGAGACTCAGAAAGCCAGAGTCTGACAGAAGCAGGCTGACCAGTGAGAGGACATCAGTGTGCTGGGCTCTGTCCCTGAGTTGTGTTGGGGACACTAAGAAGCATGTTGTTGTCTCTACTTTAAGGAGGAAGAAGCTGGGTCGGATGGGAGATATTTGCGTCTTTGCTCCCGGCTTTGAATCATTTGTGTTGTTTGGAATGCTGTCTCTGTCTCCTGTCCATCTTACCTGCCTCAATCACCTTTAGTGAGGCAGAATCTCTCAGGAGTTCTTTTTCCTGAGCAGAAGCTGAGTCGCTGACACCCAACTCCATTCAGGGGTCTTGGTTTTTGATGTTCTTTCTGCCTCTTCCCTGCAGCAAGAGAGAAGCTGCAAAGCTGCTAAGCTCTGAGAGTCTCTTCACCCTGCAGCCCAGCAGCGAGTCAGGCACAGTGCCACACTTTATACCAATGAACAGAGCCTTTCTAAGCCATGCCTTCCCTCAGTCCAGGGAGTGGGGAATCCACTGAGTTAAAACCCACTTTTTAGAAAGCATTTCTCCTTGGGATTGAAAACCACTGTAGTGTTTAGGTAGCAGGCAGGATGAGTGAGGGTGGGAGTGACCTGAAGAAGGCAGGATCGGGGCCTTGGACAAATCCTCATGGTCATCAACATCACGCACTCTGACTGAAGAGGATGCACCCAGTCAGGCACTTTCTGTTTACATCTCTTGTTCCCGGACAACCACGTTTTCAGACAGCAACTCTTGGCATGTGCTTTTCTCTAAGGAGAAAATTGCACACATGAGATTCTCCTCCCCTTTCCTTCCCCTGACTCTGCCCAGCACTCTCTCCCCCTCCTCCCCCACAAAACCAACCACACTTTTTTTAGCTACATGATGCAATGTGACTTCTTTTCTGGGCAGAGGAGCAGCGTTTGTTTCTTTCTGAACTACTTTTTGTTCCAAGACCTCACAAGGCGTGAGGAGAATAACTTCCTGAGTAAAGAAGGCATTTGAGTATCTGCGTGGAAAGATACACAGATCCCAGAAGTTAGTGGGAGCTGGGTGGAGCCTCGAGGCCGTGAAAGCAGGACAGGCGCTCTGCTGCGGGGACCAGGAACCAGGCTCCTTTCCCTCTTCCTCTCTCTCTGTCTTTCTCTCTCATCATTCCTTACACCTAGAGGGAAACTTACAGACTTTAAAGAAGTTCTGCTTTCTTTAGCTTGAAAAAACATCCAGGCGTCCTTTCCTTTTTCTTTTAAAGATGTAGTTCACTGATGATGAAAGTTGGGATCTGCAAGGTCTTTAGGAGATATTATTCCAATAAATTCTAGTCTGTCTAGTTAGGTTGTTAAATTATAAATTCTAGTAAGACATATTTTCCTCCAGTTTCACCTCCAGCAAGTTTTTCCTGTATAAAATGCTCAGATTACACACAAGTGAGCACTAAAATGGAGACGGCGGGAGGAGGGTAGATAAGGCTTAGGCGTCATATCCAGAAAATTCTTGTAGCCAGGAACCTTACGGGCGGACTATTAGCAGGCTTCCTGGGAAGGTTAATACATCATGTCCTGGGCTTTACATTAAAATGACTTTTTACTTGAGTCATTTGTTAGTCCATTACCAGTTCACGTATCAGATTGCATTTCATCTTGTGTTAAATCAAGGTAATCTGGCATGTAAAAATAGGCTCCCTCATTTCAGCCCTCCACAAGAGTGGAGATTCCTGCAGCATTCTGCCTTGCACTCCTCCTTGAGGTCTGCAAAATTACAAGCTTTTGCCGAAAGTGTCATTGTTGACTGACCCTCACAGATTCTCCCACAGAAACATGTGACTGGCAGATGAAAGCCAAATCCTGTGCTAAATGCTGATTTTTCTCTTTAGGGTTCAACTCATTCTCCTCCAACTGCAGTCCTAAAAGGATCTGAAGTTGTGTGACTCCCGTTGCTACTCCTGCAGTCCTTGCAGACAGAAGAGACAGAAGAAAGAAAGAACCCAGAACTAAATTCTAAGGAACAGAAGAAGCCTTCATGAAAAAGCCACGTTCTTAGACTTTGAGGTCAACCAGACATTCCCTACGTGATGCCTACTGCAGTCCCAAGCAGCGTGTCCTTTTAGGGGGGAGTGGGGGAGGGCTCAGTGACCAAGACTTCATGGTAGGAAAACTGAGCCTTCCTAGAATTCACTCTACTTACTACTGGAAGGTACCGTTAGGTTTTTGTGCCACCCGTGACACAAATGGCTACAGTGCTGGAGTGAAATCCTGCCCTCTGCAGGCCAGGACCACAGTGTCCCACCAGTTCTGTTCCGAATGCTCTACCCTGGTACCCCTGTGTTTCTAAACGCTTAATGCTCCCAGGAGTAAATGATTTCTTTCCACTACTGCTTCAAGTGCCAGAAGGCACGAGAAATTTAAACAGACCTAAGATCAACATTGTGAGTTTACTTGGCCTCCTCATCTAGCAACACTGCCATAAATTTCTTCAGCTTCTTAGTTGGGATTTAAAAGCCCTATAGTCTTGGCAAGGTTTATATAACAATGCTTCTACTATATGGATTATAAACTTGCAAAGTCCTGAGCAATGGTGGGTATCATTTTTGGTCAGTGGGTCAACGTGAGAGGACAACAGACAAGCTCAACACCATGTTCAGCCAGACGCTTTTGCTGGGTCTGGCTAGGCAAGTGCAAACAGCTTGGTCAGTTCCATCCGTGTCAGGGTTGGGAGCCTGGGTCTTGAGTAGTGTCGTGGGCCTCTTCTGACCGCCTCGTTGCTGGGTTTTGCCATGTCAAAAGGCTGCCGTGGCCCTTGCAGAGCCAGGGTCCATAAGCAATATGGTAGCTGGCAAAGCCCTTGGGGAATCTCCGTAGGGACGTGATAAGCTCTAGTTTCATGAGCCTCACAGACAGCCCCTTTCAGAGTGCGGGACTTCCCAGAGAGCAGCGATCAGTGCTTGTTTGTGCTGAGATTGGCCCTGGGAGGCCTGGGGTTCGTCAACCAGGCAAGCCTGGTTCCATCTATCAAAGGAGCCTTTGTGATAAGACAGGCGCTCCTCCTTCCCTGGCTGACCACATTTTCCTCTTCCAAATGACCTGCTGTGGAAGTTATGGGCTCTTTTCCCAGGTACATGATAAACTGTCATGGAACAGTCTTGTATAGAACTAGTGGAAAGATCTTTTACACGACTTCCCTCCAAAGGGAGCGCAAATGTCCCTCACTAAAACCAGTGAACATTTCCTAAGGAGAACCTGGTGGCCCCTTAAATCAAGTGCCAAGATTTCTGTCTTTTACTGGGTGGCTCAACAATACAGTGACATTGAACGACTCATCGTATGCAGAGTAATAAAGGCTAAAAGCGGTGTAAAACTGGCCAGCAACTGGTTGGCTTTACTCTCCAAGTTTCAGGGTGATGCATTTGTGTGCAGGAACCCTTCATCTTTTTTGACAAAACCTCTTAACGGAGAAATTACTCTCTCAGCTCTAATTCACCATCTAAGATAGGTAGAAAAGAAGTCTCCAGCCGTCTAGCAAGCCTGGCCAGCAAGAAGAGGAGAGACACCTATGAGATTCTTGGATTGATGAGAAGGAGCTTAACTGTTCATTTTATCAAGGCTTATCTTCTTTTTAGAAGGAAACTCAAACATAAAGATATGAAAAAGACGCAGAAACCAGTTAGAAGGCACTGATTTATAGTATTTAGCCCACTGAGGCATGTCATGGGAGAAATAACAGACATTGAAATAATGCACAGTTGTGCAGGTGTTTCTGATTTGCTCTTTTGTAATTCAAACTCAGAGTATTCAATTAAATCAAAAGGCTTCCATTGAAAATTGACTCTAGGATATTACCCTTAAAGTCTCTGAATCATTAACCTGTAACACCCGTTGCCCGGAAGTATTATTTATAACCAAATGTGAAAGAAAAGAATCAATGAATGAGACTGCAGTTTGTTTAGGTCAGAAATTTTAAAACTATTTTTTCTAACAGTGGAAATTTTTAAAAAATGAAATACTAAAATTTCCATGTATATAAAACAGTTAACAGTGAAAATGTTTTGGTCCAACAGGTACCTACTGGCTTTTTTGAAACACCTATGGCTCCATAGAACAGAGTATGGAAATTTGTGTTTTAGTTAATGATTTTAAAACCAGTCAGCGTGAAAGCATTGGGCCAGGTTTCTCAACAAACTGGTTACCGAGGAGCTGTGGTCAATGAGGCCCCAGCACTGCTGCAGATGAAATGCAGACAGTTGTTTTTGCCATAGATGATGATGTTAGGAACAGCTCCACTTCCTGCCTTGAAATACGGAAGTTACTCTGTGTGCCCACGTCATGCAGGAGTGGAGCCAGCGGAGACCCATGCACCGAGAGTCTCCGTGCGGGATGGTGCTGCAGGGATCTTCTCCTTCCTCAGTGCTCTGGGGTTTTGAGGGAACCAGATGAACGGTGTCTGAAAGATAAAGTTTGTCATAGTTTTCCCTACTGAAGATGTCAATCATAATTTGATATTGTTACACTTGTGGAATTATCCTCAACAACAATTTATTTGGATCTCCAGAGCATGTTAATAAAGCAACAGAGGACATTTAAGATTCTTTTCTGACTTCTTTCATGTTCCTTCCTGAGGAGTGCATGTCTATCTTCATAATTTGGGATGGGATTAAAGTAGATTTTTTTGTACCAGAAAGCAAACTCATGACCTCATGCTTGCCAAGCAGGTGCTGTGCCACTGAGCTATATCCCCAGGCCAAAACAGATTTGTTTTCAGATCAGATGTCTCTGCCCCATTTCAGGCCTTGGTTATATGTGTGAGAAACATTATTCACCTTACCTTTTGTTTCACATGTGAAGCCAGTACCTCAGAAAGCCAAGTTCCTATGGATTTCTAAAATGCAGTCTAAACCTTGGAATTGGGTTAGCTGTAAGTGAAATGAGCAGGTTAGCAAAGGAGGTACAAAACCTTACCTAAAGTTTTATCCATGTAGTATGAACATTCAGTTCCAAATCAATTTAAAATCAAATTTATTTTGGTTATCAATCCCCAAAGGTAAGTAAATATGAATAAAATGTCTCTGCCTTAAAGAGTTTCATGATTCTTTCATATTTAAAATTTTGTTCATTTTAGTGGGAAGTGATTAAGATATATAATGAAGTCCCATTTTATATGGAGATTTGATCCTAATGCTGGTATTTAAGACGTGAAATGTATGTAGTCCCACCACTCTTGGAAAACTCTTGTGATACATATATAGCCATATAAAGTACAGTAAGATGTATGTATAAAAGTAAAACACACGTGTAGTCACTATTACCATATGTAGGAGATAATTTTTATATTTCCAGTTGCATGAAAGGACGGGTAGCGGTGTGGTAAGTGAAATGGATGCGTGGCAGCTCTTCTTGCAGCACATGCCTGCGTGGGTCGCACAGGCTCCGGGTCAGTGCTGTACACACAGGCCTTCACCCCGTCACCCAGTCCTGGTTTTATGGCTCCATCTGTTTTCAGTATCTTGTAGCTTCTTGGCTTCTGACTTACTTTCCTTGAGAAGAAGCATAAGAGGACTGACGTTTTTATTTACATTAGTTGTCATGTTTAATACATTCTTCTGAATTGAAGAATTAGTATGATAAGGAGTCAGAAATCAACCTTGTAAAATAAAGAACACAATATATGGACCAAATACAAATAAACTGGTATCAGTGTCTGGCTGCTTCTTTCCCAGCACTTTGGGCAGAGGTGGAATATGGAGGTATCACGCCTTCCACATTTATTCAGTTTAGATGTGGTTAAAAGCACAGTGCTGGAAATAATCATATTTTCAATATTTCATTTAATATTCCAGTTTAGAAGTCTTATTTGAAATCTCAAGAGAGCTTTTGCTTCTTGGATCTTCAGGACAGATGGTTTGAATAATCTAAGTACATGCTGCTGATTATTCTTGTTGCTTCTCAGAACTAATCTCTCCATGTTTCTTTTGCTTAGAAAGAGTTAAAATATATTATATTTATACAGTACTTTATAGCCTATGAAGCACATTCATACTCTTTTTCTTTTTAAGTTTATTGGTATAATGTATAATGTACATGTTGATCACATTCATCATAGGGAATCTGTACCAGTGTATGATAGGTATATCTTAGTTCTTTTTTCCGCATTCTCCTCCCCTCCCTTCAACCCTTCAACTTTGCTTGCTTATTTACAAAGCATTGTTTCCATTTATCTTTCTTTTCTTTTTTCTTTGCCCTTTCTTCCTTTCCCTCTCTCTATTTCCCCCTTCCTTTTGAACAATTTCTTCCTATTTCATAATATCTATTTTACATTTTGTTTCTTATTTACATTTCAGTTTCTCACACCAGGGAGATAATGTGGTATTTAAACATGTTTGTCTGATTTATTTCACTTAAAAGAGTGTGGTCTCAAGGTGCATCCATTTAGCTATAAATGTCTCACGTTTATCCTTCTTTATGGTTGAATAGTACTCCATTATATTAAAAAAGCCACTTTTTTTTTTTTTTTTTTATCAATTCATTGATTGATGGGCATTTTGGGTGTTTCCAAAATCATACTCTTTTTTTTCTTACTTAACTTTGGCAGTGACCTTGTGTAAGTCATTGTGAGTTGGAGCAGTATTATCTCCATTTTGCAGATAAGAGTCCAAGAAAGACTAAATGACTCACCTAGTTTACTTGATAACATTTCACGCACCAAGGAAACCCTTAATTGATAATCTTACTAAATCAAAGTTTATTTTGTGTCTCTGCTTTTTGCATAGTACATTGCTTATGTTTGCAGACAATGAGAGTGTTTCACATTATACTATAGAGAAAGCTCATTTCTCAAGCTACAAATTTGTAAGAATCATGGCTCCAGTTTAATTTCTCTCCTCATTTGGTGGCCAAGATTCAATCTGGTCAGTTTTAACATTTTATCAATAATTTTAACGTTAGACTCACTCACTTAAGGGTTTCTTTTTTTCTTTCTTTCTCCTGTGAGGGATCATGGATTCAGTCTGGCCATCTTAGCAACAAGGCATCTGGGATGGGTTTAGAAGGTGAATTATTGGGGAGGTAGGAAGTGATTTGGCCTCTTTGTAGCTATATCAAGCGGCTTCTGTGAGATACATCATGTATTTTTGGTCAAAGTTGGTCTCTAACCCCCAAAACTTCTGGCTGGAAGCTCCAAACCATATCTTGTTCTGCATTGGCTCCTTGTCCTGGTCTTAAGACCTGGAAGCATTTCTCATCTTTCCTCTTTCATTTCCACTGACAGCTGTACCCCACTTAGCCTGCTTTCCAGAGATGTGGTAACAAAAGGAATTTGTGGGGACTGCTCACATCTTATTACCCATGGTGGAAAACAGGCTCAGTCATCTACGTCTCATTACCCATCTCTCACAGTGGGCAAAGTGTCTGTTCCAATCCTAGGGCTGCTCTGGAATGTCCAATGTTTTCTTCCCCTTACCAGTTCTAAAGATCGCTAATTGGGGTAGAGCGAGAGGTGGTTCAGGCTGATTCCCATCACTGTTTCTGGTATATTGCAGGATAAGCAGCTTTTGAACTTAAAAACTCATAATGTGTCCCTTTGTTCACTTATCCCCTCTGAAACTGCCCACCAGTGGAGGCCGTATGTCTAATGGTCCTGAGGGAGATGATCACAGGGTCATGAGACTAAAGAAATGCCAAAGAAAAGAACCTCCCATAAATAATATATCAAATTATTATCCCACCATGCTAAGAAGCATGTAGAGATTTGATACATGGCTATTAAATAGAAAACATAAATGATCATATAACTTCAGCTCTCTTTCTTAAAGCCAAAGACAAATGGTCCATCAAAAGGTCTATAAAGTTACAGCTGAAACAGTCTTGCAAATCATATGTGCCCACAGAACCATTAAAACATGCATCATTTTAAAGGGCAATGTAGAACTAGACCCTCAGAGATGATTTTCACAGTTGGTAAAACATTAGTATTATAAGTTGAAAATTCAGTAATTACACTTGTTTGCACATCAGTCATAATTGTTGGCAATAGCTGCGTTTTAAAAATGTTAGTAGGTTGTCAACCATTGTGGTGCATTTTTAACATTCTCTTTCCGAACACCTAGAGATGAAAATTTAATTTATGGATCCCTAAATAAAAAAATGCAGAATGTCATATTCAAGGCACACTGATTGATGCAAAATGACTCTAATAAATGTGGTTTGTGGCTATCTTCCAGCAGGTGCTTTCAGTGCTAGAGTCCCATACAGTGGACTTGCATTTTCAAAATCACATCAATTTTTACTGAGCACATTTCTAAAAACAGGGATAGCCACTTCTAATCAGCTGTCTGGCTATAATTTAAGATTCTCTTTCCATTAAGTTATACAAATTTGACCAACATGTAGCAGAATCTAATTTCTTTGGTGTTTCTTCTGGAAATCACTGTTTCCAGTGCTGCCAGGAATTATTCCATGAGGGAAAAACTCACCCAGAACTTTTTCCGGAGTTTGGAGTCACATCACTTGGAAGAGCGAGATAGGTCTTGGGCCAAGCTCCTTTGCACGACTCCATTTTGGAACAGGCAGCTTCTCTGTGGCTGGAGAATTGATTGATTGCTTGATATTTATTGAGCACCCATGGTGGGTTTAGTTCTCAATATATATGATACATCAACAGTTTTCTTGCCCAACCTGAATCCCAGCACCTTAGAATGCTGCCTTTAGTATATTCCAAAGCAGTTCTTCTTGGAATCAGTCCTATGTCCTTTCAGGATGGGCACAAGTAGAGAAATTAAGAAAACCTGATTTTACCAGAAGCTCCTTGTCTTGTAGACTCCAAGTACTTACCAGTATTGAATGCAACCTCTGTCTAGAATGAGAACGTCTTTGTGTCATTAGTGAGATCTGTGGGAGCCAAGCCCTGCCTGACCTCCACAGCAGCTGTTGGTAGATTTCAGAGCAAAGGTCCTCTGGAGTTGGGACAAATCCCATAATTCTCTCATGGGTAGGAATAAAAGCCCCAGGCTTGGCAAAACTAATAGATGGTCCAGGCTTCCAAAATGATTGCCCAGGCAGATTGCTCTCCTCTGGGCTAGATGATTTCATTAATTGGTGTCTAACTCATAAGCCTGGGTTATTTATTGTAAAACCAAATAGAGACCATATGACTTTGAAGATCTGATCAGACCAGGCTGTGTGGGCCAGACACTGAGCAGATCAAGCCCCCCATTAGTCTGTCACAGTCCATTTTTCACTTGCTAAATCAGCCTTATGCAGATCTCCTCAAAGCAGAGCCCACCTGCTCAAGAACTCTTCTTCACCTCCAGTATCTGTGATGTTTTGAGATGAGGGCGCATAAACCGAAGCTTTCAGATGTACACTTAGAATTTTAGAGTGGGGAGAAGTATTAGCAGTCATCTGGTGTAAGCCTCACCATAACATGGTAAATGACCCCCCAAGTCACAGAGCCAAAATGACATCCATAGAAGAAAATTATTTTTATACAAGTTATGCCTAAGCAGCCTAGCCTTATCCAGGCTTTGGCAAACATCTCTTATTCCCAGAAGCTTGCTACATTTCTCCCATTATTTCACCTAATTAATAGGTTACAAAGGTAAAAATAAGGTAAACAAACATACCAGCAAGTAAAATCTAATACATATTTTGGAATATCTCAACTATCCTACTCAGAAATAACTACAGTCACTATTTTGGAACACTTTTTCTTTTTCACTTAGACATAGAAGACATATGACTTTTTATAAAACTTTGTGTTAATACTGGTAAAAAGTAATAGTTGTAAGACTTCTTTACTTCATTCTACAAATGCAGATTAAGCTGTTATATTGGTTATATAGGAAGCCAGAGGGTTGTTTAAGACACGGCCTTCTGGCTGGTATATATAAACATTGAGTTCTTATTTAGATCATTATTCTTTCATAGGAAGCACAGGCCTCTGGATTCAGAAAAAGTAACTTTTGGTCACAAATCTTGTCCTATTCTGCTGCAATGACTTCTGGCACCCTGTGGTACCGTCCTCCACAAGATTGCCCTAACTTCATATTCTCAAACTGTGAGCTTGGTATCTCTAGGTCATCTGCACTTATGACCAACTGGCTTTCAATCTGAAAGTTCTCATTACCTCTTCATGTGTGGTAATTTGCCAGAATGACTCACAGAACTCAGGAAAGCTGTATTCCTGTGACTACAATTTTAGAAGGCAAAGGGGTAAGAATCAGAATTAGCCCAAAAAAGACATACACAAGGAGAGATGGGGGAGCCAAGCTTGCATGTCCTCAGTCTAGCACATCCGTGTATGCTAGTATAGTGAATAATACCAATCAGACAAACATGCTCAAACTTAATGTTCAGAGTTTATACTGGACATCATTATGTAGGGAAGGCTGATTAAGTTATTGCCTACATGGCTCAATTTTCAGTTCTCTCCCTCAGAGAAGACACTCCCATCATGCCACTCCAAAGTCTCAATGGCTTGGTTTGGTCTTTCTGACATGACCAGCTCCATTCTGAGTCATCCCACTGGCAGAAACTCAGACATGGTGCCACGGGCCCACCATGAATAGCAGACACTTCTATCCCTTCAGGAACTCCATGAACTTAGAAGCTGCCTCCCAGGTGCACGCATCAACCTAATTCCTTTATACACAGAACCTGAATAATACCCTCACTTTCAAAGTGTACTTTTAACAGTAGGGGAAGAAATGGGTTTAAATTGATAAAACACGTGAACATACAGATAGACATTACACCTTTGGACTGGATGAAAACTCAGGGCTCTCTAATTTTAAGTGTCTACCAGCATTATTTACCGTCCCTGGGTCGGGAGAAAGGAAGTCTTCCAGGGCATGGTTCACATTTAAGAGCTCAATTCTCCTATTTGGATAGCCAAGCTCCCAACTTTCCAGATTGCCTGGAATGTCTAAGGCTGCGGTGTTGGTCTCATCCAAAATTTGTACTTGTTTCTTCCTCAGTGATAGTGTTGACCATTTAATTTCCTGATTTGGCCACTAGGCAAGATGTTAGACTGGGCAGGCAGTTGAGGAGAAGCTTTCATCATTTCATTCTTTGCTGCTATTTTTTACTGTTCAAGTTCAGCTGAGTATTTCCCCTCCTTCCAAAATACTAAGAGAAAAAAGTGTGTGTTATAGGGAGTGGGTGGTGGGCAAGATGGGCATGTTAAAGCACCCAGAAACACAGAATCCCGCCTCTGGAATCAAGGACCTTCTATTCTTTTTGTTTAGCACTCCCTCTAGTGACAGCAGAATTCTCTCTGGTTACAGTTGGAACACAGAGTAGAAAATGAAAATCTTTTTTTTTACACTTTAAAATTAAAAAATACAACAACAGTGAAGACAGGGGGAGGGGAAAAACAATGAAGACAAAATCAAAACAACACAAAAACAACAAAAATGATACATGACCTCAAAACAAAATGATAGGAATTAACAATGATTACTACATTACATACTGTTCTGTTAGAGGCATAAAGTGCTGGCTGGCTCGAGGGAGGATTATGGTCTGGAAATGTGAAAGTAGAAACATCACATTAGTTAAGACATGGAAAGAAAGAGAATCAGGAGAACAGAGCTAACTGATGGGACTGAGATTTTGAGCTCAGACAGAGGAATCATGGTGCCTACGTCCGAAAAGTTTCTCAGCTTCAGGGTCTGTGGAAAGCTAGGTCAGGGGTCACAGGGAGCCAATGATCTGTGTTCTACTTATTCCGGAAGGGTTTTATCTTCCACTCCTGAGGATCATGGACCTGACCTTGTTCCTTTCCCATCCACTGAGCAGGAACATGTGCGGATTGTCCTAGGCAGATGGAAGTTTATCCAGTGATCGCAGTGCTCCTTAGGAAACAAAGCCCAGTATGATCATGTGCTGCCTCGGAATCCATGCTTTGGACCTTGGACTTCTTCACTAGTGTATGAGAAAAAGCCACACAAATTAGGTTGCTGACAATATGTGGCCATGCAAATACTGACTTGAACATAAAGAACAAGTTTTCATAGACTTAACTCAAAACGCTTCTCATGTCTCTGCGGAGTAAAAGTGGCCAACTTAATTCTGTTTTGATTTTCTCTAATGTGTGACCTGACGTGCAGGCTGGATTTCCAGAGCCACAGTTGTGCCAAATCCTGTTGGAGTTTGAGGCATACTCATGCCCAAATATGGATCTCTTGTGTTTTGTGTGGACCATGTGCCTGGGTCCCATTGTCCAGTCCAGGGGAGACTCCTTGCCAGGGCTCCAACAGACACAACATAGACCAGCATTATATGATGTATAAACAATGTTGCCTGGAATGACAGCATGTGAATACCTCAGCTGGTAGATCTGTGAGCAGGAACTAGGATGTAGCCTGTGAATGGCTGCTCCTAAAAGCAAAATCTGATTGTTTCCTGCCAACTTTAATTGCAGCCTCTAAAGCAAGATAAGGAAATTCTTAACTCCTCCATGGAGCTTCTAAATTCCACTATCTTCTAAGAGAGACTTAGAAAGTGAATCGAGCTTGGAAAAGAAGATATATAAAAGGAAAGAAGGAAGAAGGAAAGGAAGGGGGCAGACTGAGGGAGGGAAACAGTTAAAGGAGAAATACACACTCAGAAAGAAGGAAATAGAAAGGTAAAAAGAATGGGACGAGGAAGAGACTAGCGGGGAATAAGAAAGGATTTAGGTCTAAACAAAACTGGAAAAAAAACCTCCCAGGGACAAGGACTACCATTTGGGAGACACAATCAGAGCTCCCCACCTGGATTATATTTTTACCTATTGTCTGTTTCAAGGGTAGCTGTATTTTCCATAGCATTGGGAAGGGGTGTGTACTGGTGATCTCTCTACCCCTCTGTGGTCATGCGTGAACCATTTCAAGCCAATGGAATATTTACCCACATTAATTGAAGAGGATCAACACTGGACACTGCTAGAGTCTTGGTGATTTGTACTGGTTTAAATGCAAAGCTTCTAGAACTATAATCTGCACATCTACTTCATGATGCTGCTGGCCTGGGTATAGTTCATCTTTACAGTGCCCAAAAAAATTAGTCAGGGACAGTCACTGTATATATCTGGTGTGAGTGTGTGTGTGCCTCTGTGTGTGTGCCTCTGTGTGCACAAGTGCATGTGTGTGCTCATGTTTTATTTGTATTATTTCTCCTTTTCTTTGTGCTCTTCCTCCTGCAAGAAGTTATGGACCCTCAATGAATCTCACATGTGTATGACTGAAGTTTTTGTCAAATATGTACAGTTTAATGTTAGTTCACTAAGATCTATACTCCCTCATTTATTCACTTATTCACTTATTGTGCCAGACAGAGTTTGCAGCAAGGAAGAAAGATCGTTGGCCTCATAGATCCACAGTCCTGTGAGCTTAGGTGCAACATATACAATTAGTTGCTACTTTCTGCTTGCATTATTTCTTTATATACATTTGTTTATTCTATAGAGATCCTCTCAAAATAATTGTATTTGATGTTTGAAATCTTTGGAAGTTATCCTCTTTATGTTTCACTGGTAATGGATAGTTATGAGGATTAAACGAGGTAGGGTGAATGAAGTGTGTTACATACAGCATGTGCTCAGTAAATATTAATATTTTTTTTTGTACTGGGAATCGAACTCAGGACCTTGCACTTGCCAGGCAGGCACTTGTGCCACTGAGCTATATCCCCAGCCCAGTAAATATTAATTTGTTTCCATTTTAAGAGGAAAAAGTGGTCATATTACATTAAAACAAATGCAGACTATCCAGTAATAAGGGCTGATAGTCGACTCCACTTACAGTTGTATGATTTGAACTTGAACTTCTCTAAAATTTAACTTTCCTCATTTGTAAAGTTGAGATCAGTAAAAATTAAATGGAGTAAGAATGTAAAGTCCTTATCACAGTGGCTGGGTATGGGGAGATTTCAAAATGTTGCGTCTCACACTGGAATGATTAAATTACAGTGTGGGATAATCTCTGGCATGGAGAGTCATCTGGATGATTCTGGAAAAATGTTGACAAACTAAACACTGAGCTAAAATGATCAACAAGAAATTAAAACTGCTTGGTTATAACAATTGGCCCTTAGACTAGAAAAAAATCATACAAGTTCCAACTGAGAGTTAGGGCTGACAGTGGTGAGAAAGGCTAGAAGTGGTGGGTGATTAAAGTCAGTGGGGAGTTGGTTAGAGGCTCAACCACCGCTGTAACTCCCGAGCTGCATTGAGAAACAAGGATTGCAGGAGGAAAAGTAAGTTAAGTCACTCTACCCCTACATTATAACACAGATTATTGTGTTCTGAAAGAAAGGTGATTGGACTTGTCTAATTTTTCACCCATCTGGTGGATAATAAAGGAGATAATGCATTATATTTATTAAGGTAAAACTGATTGCTGAAACAAAAAACTCAGACTTCTTACTGATTCCACACACTTAAAGTTTATTTACTAATTACATCACTGTGCAATGAGGATGTTGCTAGTAGGTGACCTTCCATAAGGTCGCCCAGGGATCCAGGGTCATTCTAACTGGTGGCTCTATCCACAAATGACAACAGGGACCATCTTCTTATTCACCTCTGTGGCCCAAAAGTGACATAAATCATTTCCAATCACATTCCATTAGAGAGAATCCAATCTCATCGTCACAGCTAACTGCAAGGGATTCTGGGAAGTGTATTCTGTGCACCCTAGTAGAGGGGAAATGAGTTTTAGTGAATGCATTGAAATCTTGGCTGTAGCCCAGCATTCTGCTTTTCCTACAGGAGGAAACACCCCAAATCCCACCCAGCAATTGCACCAACATCTCTAGAGGATATAGAATCCTTTCTATCAGCTCTAGAAAGGATCCTCAAAGTTCTTTCTCTGTTGAAAACAGCCTGTTGTCCTCCATGGCCACTGGCTCTACCTTCTGAGAAACTGTCCTTGTCTATTGCCCCCACAAATATGACTACTCTCAGGTAGTTTGGCTTCTGATGGTATAAATTCAGGAGCATTCAAGTTGTTTTAGGGTCTAAACAGCCAAAAGAGGTTTCTTTTTCTTTTTTTTTTTTTTTTGATCCATGTGCAGAATTTCTTTGGCAATAGAAGAAGGTAATAGAAGTCTAAGGACTTAGAAACTTAGGAGAATTCTGATTTATTTGCTTCAGCCAACATCTTGTGCTAGTAAATATACATATCCTCAGATATTCTCAAATCTTCATATTCCTTTGCTTTCTTGTCTTCATGCCTTTCCACTTAAATTCACATACTGTTGATGTCACAGTATGTGGGAATGTAGACCCTTTTATTAGAACAGGTTTGTAGTACAGAATGAGCTCACTCCTCCTGGGGAGCTGGTGCATACACACCACACATCTCTGAACTCCTGTCATCCCCTTACCTTCTGTCTGCTCCCCGCCTAGTGTCTTGGTCCTTTTCCCCCGTGGGGAAGAATGATCTCCCTACTTCCTATTATCTATCTGTTATTTTGCTCTTTATTTATATTTCGGGTTTCTCTATAAAAGAAGCCGTGTGCTATTTAAGCTTGTGTGTCTGATTTGTTTGACTTAACATTATGGTATCAAGGTGCCTATCTGGTTTTTGCTCCAGGACTACCTACCTTTGTTCAACTGAGAATACTTATTGGACCGTTATCACCAGTGCAGTCTTTGTACTGTGTGGAGTACAGAGCATTCCTTACTTTTGGGGGTCCAGAAGCAAATGACTCAGCTTTGTAAGATAACTGATCCCTGGATTTCTGCTCCCTTCCAACTTGCTTGAAAATTCGTAAATTCTTTTCTGACCTCATGTCTTTTTTATTATTATTTAAAATTTTACTTTATTAGTACATGTTTGCAGCCCATGAAGTTTACATTCATCTTAGGGAGCAGGTACGTGCACATAATACAACTGTTTTCTTTTAAATCCTCCTTCTCTTCCTACCCCTCTGAATCATCTCTTTCTTGTACTGTCTTGCTAGCTGTGTCACTACACTGCCTCTTTCTTCCACTTTCAGAGCTTCTAGATGGCTGTGGAGTGATCTTAGGTTTTTGTTGTGTCAGCCTTTGCCTCCAATACTAATTTCTGTATTAATTAAATTAAGGTATCACCAGGTACTGTAATAGGCAAACTTCAAATTCCCAATGGCTCAATGCAAGAAAGTATTTCTTATCTATATTGCAGTCTGGAACAGGTGTCGTGGTGAAATGGTCTTCTATGCATGAGTTCCTGGGTCACTACCATCTTCTCTTGCCTCCACCGACCTTGGAGTCCTCAGAGCTCTCTCCATTATCACAGATGGCAAGGGCACCCTGCTGTGGAGGACAGACCTTCCCACTTCTTACCTGCTTCCCTTCGTGTTCACTTGGTCACATGGCACAAAACATGTGGCCAGGACTCCTAACAGCACCAGGCACATGTGTGTGAAATGCTTTGCTCATGACACTCAGCACATATTATTGGCTGTTCCTATAACTGCATGTCCATTGAGTACCAGGGCTGAAGGAAACAATGTAATGCACAAGAGGAAATGGACTTATTCTGTGCAGTAGCTGTGGGTGGATGAGGCAGTTTTCCCATGAAGGAAAGGAGAGCTTTCTTCTAAATAGGAGCAAATCCCAATGCGGCCTTGCTTTAATTATTATTATTATTATTTTTATAGTGCTGGGATTTATGCATACAAGGCAAGAACTCTACCCCAGAGCCACAACCCTAGCCCCAGCCTTGGCTTAAAGACAGTGAGTGCTGATTTCCTGGGAGTGCAAGAGCCAAGGCTGCGACCACACAGCGGAGAGAAGGCTCCTGCCTCAGGGAATGCTTCCAGCCACAGGACTCCCAAGGCATCTTTACACAGGGACATTTTATTTTCTATATGGAATAGTGGATATAAGGGGCTTCATGATATTTTTAGCAGTGTATTGACCTCTGAGATTGTCTGCCTTTAGCTAATACTTATGTTCTTTTCTTTGGGAGTATTTACTTTTTGTTCAGATGCTCTCAGTAAAACCTCTAGCTAAGCCTCTTCTCACCCGCCTGCACAGTTAGTGTGCAGGAAATGGGCTCAGATGCTACCCACCCACGCACCCACCCACTTGTTCAGTCCGAGACCTGGGAATCATCCTTGGCTCCTCCGTCTCACTCAATGCCACATCTGCCGAATCGCCAAGTACTTGCTCTCCTGTTTTCTAAATATTTTCCAAATCCATCCACTTCTTTCATTCTCACTTCCATCATCCTGCTGGAGGGCACGATTATCTTTCACCTACGTCCCTTCATGCCTCTCTCTAGCCCATTTTTCACACAGCAGCCAGAACAAGCCTTTCAATCCGCATCAGTCCTATGAGTCATATTCCGAATGTCAGCGGTGCAAGAAATCTCACTGCTCTGTATTTTTCACAGATCACCTTTCTTTCTCTTTTGAAGCCTCATGCCTCCAGGCTGACAGAAACTTTACCCTCACGTATTCTTGAGGTTTCTCTGGCTCTCTGGAATTGTGTCAAGCACCCCCACATTGGGGGATGGCTTGGAGGTGGTGCTCTCCACATCTAAATGGATGTTTTCAGGCATGGTCATTGCCCATCTCTGTCTTGATTTCATGAGTGCTTCCAGATCTGGGGTGCTCCTTCCCTGAGATGCTGCTGAGACGTGATCTCCGAATGCTCACTATTCTAAGACCCACAGACCTCTCCAAAGAGCTCTTTTTCCTAAACTTGAGGAAGCCAGGTCTTTTGCCCTCCTCCTCTCAACCCTTTCCTGCTTCCTTTGCACATCTCCAAGTTCCTCTAAGTTTTTGACCTTTTGGAAGTAAAAGCCAGAATTTCTTATAGCATGGGTCTTCTTACTTCCCAGCCTCCTACCAGTACTAGACAGCACAGTCAGATGTCTCTTTGGAAAGTTAAAAAAAAAGACACAGAAGAAAACACAGAAAAAAACCTAACCTGTTTTGAACACTCTTGGACCTGGGCCGAAGTCTGCTTGTCACCCCCAACTCATTCGTTTCCTCCTATTGCCCTTGGGGTCCAGGTAAAATGTCTCCGAGGCCTTTTTATGGTGCCCATCTGCCTGCCTCTGTGGCTCCCTGTCCTCTCTTCTGCAGGTCGTGGGGCAGTACTGGGGTCTTCACACCCCCTGGGCCTGAGTTAGAGTTCTTGTCCCCATCCTGGCTACCTGCTGCACAAGTTCAAGGTCCGTCTGGCTACGATCTGGTCTTAACAAGGCTGGTCTGCTGTGTTGTGATTTCACATAGCACCTGTGTTTCTGCATCCCCAGCCTCAGAATTCAAAACCATGCGTGTGCTGTTCAGTGATTTTAACTTCTGTAAGGTAGTGACGGTGCCTCGTGTAGTTGCTGCTCGGTCCCCAGCAGTCAGTGCAATGCCTGGCTGCCCCGTGAACACTTTCTTAGAAGTCCCAGGTCAGACCCTTGTGTACCCTCCTATCATTGGATAACGGTGTGCACAGAAGGGCTGAGGCAAGCACTGTGTGTGCAGGTGCACGTGTGTGTGTGTGTGTGTGTGTGTGTGTAATTCTCTATTCTGAGTTATCTGTGTTCTTGTTGTCTCACCTCATGGAATTATAAAGAATTTGCACTTGAACCATGCTCATTTATGAATCGCTCTACAAACACTGTCATATTTATCCTTGCTAGAAATTTGCTCTTTATTCAAAATCTTTGCATGTTTGTTCTTGGACTTGTTCCTACAGATGTCTCTACATCTAATTTCTATGAAAGCAGAAGCGAGCGGGGAGGAGGAGTAGACAGCATTTTCTGAGAACCCGATTCAGAGAAGCAGCAGACCTATTGCACAGAGCCCTGGGAGCAAGGACATCGAAGTGCTGCTATTTTTAGGGGTGTATATTTGTTTTTAAGACATTTGAAGGTTGGTTCGCACACCTCACTGTATCCAAAAAAAAAAAAAAAAAAAAAAAAAAGAAGGAAGAAAGAAACAGGAAATGAAAATGTCAGCAGATAGGTCAGACAAAGTTCCAAAGGCCTCCAACATCAGTATTTTTTTTCCAAGGGGGAAAAAAGCCAACTTTTCTTAAATGAAAAGAAAACCTTGTTTTATTAACTGATGATAGCTTTATGACAGTTGTGTGATCTGGTCTATAATTTCTAAGCCATTCTTAGGCTTGTCCCTCAGGAATCTCCCTTAGTTACCCTGGAACTAAAGCTCTACATCATGATTTCTATGGTAAAAACTGACATCTAGGGCTCGTGACATAGTTACATTCACATGGCCAAGCAGATGTGAACTGTGTGAGCGCGGACATTCCCATAGCCTGCTGTCACACCCTTCTAAGGACTATATAACATAGTGGTGTAAAAACAAAATAAAATCGCTCTGGTCCTATCACATAAATAATGCTTCAGTACTGCCAAGAGGAACTGTCTTCCTGTCTCCCTTTTCCCTTTTAGGTCTTTAATAAGTTCCTTTTTCTATACGGAATCCTGGATCTAGCCCCAGACATTTTCAAAGCGGAATGTAGAAAACCTGAATTTGAAAAAGAACAGTGCAATCCTATGAAGATGTGATTCTTCTCTAGATATAGTGACATTTGGAAGAGGGAATCCTCTGAAATTACAGAATTAAACACTGCAGGCTTAAATCATTTCTCTTACAGTAGATGAGTGAATGATTCTCGGCACGGATAAACACTCTACTTAAAGAAAAGTGATTATGGACCTGAAAGTCTTATAAATAATAGGAAAAATACACCAGAATTGTAATCTCTCTTTTGAAAATGTACTCAATCTAAATTAATCCTGAAGTTGGAAAAGTATATACAAAGAGGCAAATGTAATTTTACTTAAAAGAACAAAATAATCTAATGTCTTTAAATAATGTTCTTAATGCAATGCCATGCAACTACTTCAAGTCTATGAAGAATCAATAAAGGTATGGAAAATTTTCGTGTTGCACATTAAATACAGACTGACCATAGACATTTAGGACTAGCATGAATACAGAAAAGAGCAGGTAAAAATTCACCATTTTTGAAACTATGTTGCTCTGTGAGGGTTTGGATTATGTATGCCTTCCTCTTCTCTGGCCTTTAGTATGTATGTAATGTTCACAATTTTATTCTTCAACAAATTTTGCCTCCTTTTTTCTTTGCCCCATCCACTGTAGGTATTTAAAGTAAATTAGATTAATGATTTGGGCTTCTCCTGTACCATAAATTGTTATTCAGTTATAAAATTAAACAGTAAAAAATGAATAATACAGAAATACCAGAAAACCTACTTTTATTTTTACTGCCCTGTATAAAATAATGTATTCAAATTTATTTTGCAAAAGAAGGAAATTCATATTTGCAGTTTAAAGCTAGGGGGGCAGATCCAAATTACACATTCACTGGTGGAAGATTTCCTATCTGCATTTCTTTACTTAATGTCTGCCTCACAGATTGAAGAAACAAGTTCAGCCAGAATAATTATAATACAGATCTAAAGATCACAACACTATTGATAAAACCCAAATACTACCTGCTATTAAACAACCATTTGTCAACAACCCAATGTCACAAAATCTTTAGAATTGTTTCCATTTTGTTGGCAGAAAGATGGACTCACAGTGTACAAGTCATCAGGACTCCAGAAAAATCTTTGTAATAACATTATCAATTTTTTCTAAGCAATATGTACAAATGTATTCCAAATTTATTCTTTTACTATGTTAGGGAGACAGAGCATATTTGACTTAAACAAGTGATCACATTGAAAAAGCAATTGTGACTTAGATTGATTAAGAAGTAGAGGCCCGTGTGCAGGCTGCAAGTGTCTGCAACATCGCTGAGAATTTTGAGTAACTCATCCAGGAAATTAATCAGTTCTTTCTAAACTTGGCTCACGTGTTACAGGTCTTATTTTATGTAGCTAAAATGTTTCTTTTCAAACGTGGCTGGTTCTGTATGTGAAGTTGTGAAATCCTTTGGACTAAGGCATCACTTGCCTGTTGGTTTACAGGAAAAAAAGAGGTAAGGATAATTTATCAAGAGACAGAACAATTTATGTACGATTACGTGCTATCGTCAGATCTCCATAGGCAAAGAAGATGGAAGGATGAGACAGAACAGGAACTTGGTGCACAGCACACACTCCCTCTGCTGAGACTGCAACCTTGATGAGGCCATTCCTGACAACTGCAGCAAGGTGGAGGAGGACCAGGAGGCTCCTCTTCATGTGCAAGCTCAAGTCAGCAGGAAGAGGAAAGAGGGTGGCCTGAGGCCTGGGATAGCCCAAGAGGGAGAAGCATCCACTACTGGGTAGACACCTTGATTTTTAAACAACGGCTTCCCAGGAAACTCTGAGTAAGACAACTGCGTCTGCTCTATGGCTTGTGCACTCTCCAGACTGAACTCGGGAACTGAACTACGGTATGTGCATGGCCCGCTGACATCCTGTTGACTTCTAAATTCTACCAGGCTGATGCAGACTTGGTGTTCTGTCAGCACCACCGGACAGACAAAAGGTTTCCATGGGTCTCTTCCTCGGCTCCCGGGACAGGAGCTCCTGTGGGCTGAACAGTACATGAGAGTTTCTGACAGTGACCTAGAGTGGCAGGGATGACTGGATTATTGTGATTTCTGAATGATCCTGAAAGAGGCCTGGCTGAAGTCTGGCTTGAGGCCCTTCTCTTACCTTGCTGTTCTTGCGGTGGAGCGTCTTGAGAGATGGAGAGGGAGTGAGTGGAAAAGAAGTAGCCAAGAGGAGACAGTGGCCACTAGCCCAGGTGGACTGCTCCCAACCTGTAGGCCCAGGGAGTTTTGAAGTAGATGAAATAGGCCCCTGTGGGGACGGGTTACTCAAGAGCTGGCAGATCAATGTATCCTCTTCCGGGGCCCATCCTAAAGTGGAATCCCTGTGTCTAGCCTTGCCCCTCAAAATCAGCACAACTTCCAGAACTAATTCAACTGCCCTCTTCTCTTGAGGTCTCCTTTGATCCCCACACATCAGCATGAACAACTGCTCCTTCCATATGCTCATTTACATGCCCTACATTGTGTGTGATAGAAGCTGCAGTATGCATGCTGATTTCTGCCACACTCTAGGGTCACTGGCCATGCCCTGCCCTCATTGGATACCAATCAGCTTCTGGACGGAAGAGACAATGTGATACACACCTTTATAATCTGTGTGAGGCTCCATGGGCCTGATGAAAGTGAGTAACTAGGCTTGTGAAGGGTCTGGCGTAAGGCTGTTGTAACACAGGGATTTCCAGGGAATTACCCCAATAATGGACCCTTTAAATGAGCTGAGAGTGAGCCTAGGAGGCCATACAGTGTGAATGGCTGGCTGAGAGAAAAGCCCAGCTCTCTGGTGTGAATGAACTCTTTCACTGCTGTGCTTCACTGGCACCATCAGGTTCTGAGAAATGTCCTGATTGATTTTGTGAGCTCCTAAGAGACCCGGGCTGTGGCTACTTTACTTACTTACATAGCCCAGCGCCACATGCACTGGGTTATTTAATAAACATTGTTTAATGATGATCACTCTCACAGCAAGCATGTCTGGGGCGCCCCGTGTGCCTCAAGGAGCCAGATGCTGGCCGTGCCTCTGCGGACACACACGGCTGCAAGCAGTAAACACCTCTGGGCTGCCCTGAGCAGCAGTGACACCTAACATCGACTTTTATGAGAAGCAAGAACAAAACAGAACTTATGGTCTTTCTCCTCAAACCTGCTGACGGTCTAATGTAAATCTCGTTCCCAAAGTTTGCAGAAAACAAGGGCAGAGTTGAATATGAGCATCTAGGCAGGAAGAATGTTGTCGAGAGTGGCGAAAATCCACAGAACCGGTCCCTGTGAGTGTTCGGGTCACCCAGGTCTGCTGCCGTGTTACAATGTGGGATGCTTTCCAAGGACTGATGATGAAAATCACTGGTGAGTCTGGAGCTAGGCTCATTTGCCGGAAGAGAATTTTCTCAAAAAAAGTGTCTTTTTTTCCCCATGAATTCAGTTCTTACACACACACACCATAAAGCTGTTACAGTTTCTATATTTCTGCTAAAATTATCTCCATAAAATTCTTCAAATTTCAATTGTAAAAACAAAAGAAAACAAAAAACAAAAACCAGCTGGGCACGGTGGCACAATCTGTAATCTCAGCACTTGGTAGGCTGGGGCAGCAGGATTGCCATAGTTTGAGGACGGCCTTTCTTAAAAAACAACAACAAAAAAAAACAACAAAAAACTAAAACCAAAAACTAACCAACCAAACAAAAACTTCATAGGAATACAAAGAATGTTTGCTTCTCCCGCTCAGAAGGCCATGCCCCCTCAACCTGTGGGAGAAAACGGGAGCTCTGTCTGTTGGCACAGGTGCAGATGTGTCCCCCTTTGGGGCAGGCAGAGTTTTTCTTTCCTCTTCCCTGGATGTCAGCACTGCTCAAGGTCCTTCATATGGCATGTGTAAGTTTAGTAGTCAGAACCTGGGGAAAACACCTGCTAGGTTCGTTGATGGAATCACAGGAAGAATTTCTCTAACATGTCCCCCCCAGCTCCTGGTCAGCATGTGCTTTGCTGTTCTTCCATAGCTGCGTGCAGGTCCTGTGTTCTGTGGTGAAGCCTCCCATGCCCTTTGCTGGGTGCTGTGTGTTCATGGGTCATCTTGTCCTCCTGGCACTCCATAGCCCTTTCTCGTGGAGGACTCGCAGGCAAATGGAGCCTCGACAGAAGCTGCACGCCTACTTCCCCAGCTTCTTCTGCAGCTATACTGTGGACAAAGGACTTAGGCTCCATCATCAAGATCTGGATCGGAGTGCTAATGACACAAAGATACAGGTACAACCTGGAGCCAGCTCTGGCCAAGAGAGATGACACCCAGGTTCCAACACAGATGTGGATCCTATGTCATCAGGGCATCTCCATGGGACCAGCTGGACATGTGACTCTGGACAGGTTCTCTGCTGTGTACCCTGGGAAGCCTGTGACAACTCAGCACTTTTAACACAACCTCTTTTTGCCTCCATGGCTTTGTTACTTTTCTCTCGTTGCTAAGACAAAATACCTGACACCCAAAATTAAGGAAGGAAAGGTTTATTTAGCTCACAGTCTGTGGAAGTTTCAGTCCATACTCGGCTAGCTCCAAGGCAGAGTGGCACATGGCAGAGGGCTACAGTTCATGGCGGCAGAAGATAGCAAAAGCAGCAAGAGCAAAAGGGAGGAATGGCGGCAAGCAGTCTCTTTCTCTCCTTTACATTGTAAGCAGGCTACCCCCACCCAGGGGGCGTGTAGCACTCACATAATCTCCATGCCCTGCTCTTGCACAGGCTCAGGATGAATACAAAGTAAGCATCCTGGCTCCCTGCTGAGTCACATCATTAACCTTCTAAACTTCTCAAATTGACACAGTGAACAACATCCCAGAAGGGTAAGGGCATGTCCTTTTAACCCCAAGATGCAGAACTGCTGAGTCACTTAGCCAAACCTCTAGACTTCCCAAGTTGACACACTGTATCAACCATAACACTCTCTCAGTCAGAGTTGATCTCTGCTGCTGGAACTGGGAATCTTAACTGAGAACCAGGTACTGTAACTAGTCCCACTCACAGACATGAGTGTGGAGGATAGACATGTTAAATGTCTTACCTAAGGTCTAAAAGATAGCAAGATGTAACCTTGGATTCAAGCACAAGTTCTCCTGGCTCTTGCAGCCTCGCCCTTTCTGTCCACCTCCTTGCACTCCTGGGCTGCTCCACGCATCACTGTGCCCTCCGGCTCATAGTGCAGAAGAGTTCAAGGCACCAGGATGGCGCCTTCATGCATTGTGGACCTCACATTTTGGAGCAAATTAATGAACATTTTGTAGTTTCTTGATGTGCTTCATCTATTTAGATCCCTATGAGAACCTGGAAGGGTAGGCGTTTATTATCACTATTCTGCAGCTGAGATTAAATACCTGAGATTATTTCCTGCCTGAGGTCACATTTCGTTCCAATTGAGTCCAAGCCTCAGCACCTTCCACCTCTGTCACTGCCCACAAGTCCTCGGTCCACCTTGCCCTGTAAAGTGTGGCCCATTTAGCTGTTTAATTTCACCCCATAATATGGGAAATAAGACTGTAATCACTGAAGGTTTGGGGCTAGAAATAGTTTCCTTAGGTCTGATTTAATTTTCTTAAGTGTTTTGTTTTTGTTTTTGTTTTTGTTTTTCCCCTCCGGTACCAGGAATCAAACTCATGACCTTGCGCTTGCCAGGCAGGCGCTTTGCCGCTGAGCTAAATTCCCAGTCCCTTTCTTAAGTGTTTTGATATGATTGTCCCATTTTCCAAGTGGACAAAAACGTATTTTCTGTGGATGGTGCGAAACAAGATCGTAGTTATAATTTTTTCCCATATGAAAAACCAGCTGTCTAGCATTATTTAAAGAACTCATTCCCCACCCCCCCCGACTTGAAATGTCTCTGTTGTATAGAAAGTTTAGTTCTAAAATTCTAAATATTTCATAATTTCCATTTAATGTTTTGATTCTGAATTATTTAGAAGCTTAAAAAATTCTCCAAATGATTAAATTTATCAGTTGTTTAAATTTATAATTGAAATTTCTAAACATCAAAAGTTATTATTGTTTAAACTGTCTCTTGATTTTATTTCTAACTGTATTACCCTGACAGTGTGATCTGGATGATGGGGTGCTGCTTGGTGTAGGACAGTAGTCTTTAGCAATATGTGGTACTGAGCAATGGAAATAGTCTGGTCCAAATTGAGATGCACTATATTTCATAGACTTGCATGAGAAAAAAGAATATTTGGATAGATTAATAAAATTTTTGATTAAAAGTAATGTTATTTGCTTTTATTTATTTATTTATTTATTTATGGTTTTTTAGATAGGGTCTTTCTGTGTTGTTCAGGCTGGCCTTGAGTTCACTGTGTAGCCCAGGCTGGCCTCGAACTTGCAGCACTCCTCTGGTGTCAGCCTCCCAAGTGCTAGGATTACAGACGTGCACCACCACGCCCAGCCTTTTTCAGTTTTTAATGTTGCTAGTAGAAACTCTAAAATTACATATATGGCTCCAGTATATCTCCATTGGACACCATGGATGCATATCTGCTACCTAGGTACTTGCTTTTGGCTTGGTGTTTGGCAAGGTTCTGTAAATACTCAGGTATACTTGAATAGCACTTCGGACTGCGTTGGTGGCCACAGAGCTCTATGTGTGCTCTTTAGATCAAGTTTGTGGACTGAGTTGTTCACCTGTCTATGTCCTTATTGCTCCCCTCTCTTTTGCTCTCAGATTATGGGTTTCAAAAGCGTCCTACTAGAGTGTCCTTTTAAAATGTCTTCTTATAATTCTATCTTTCACATTTTGCATATTTTGAAGCTACATTGTCAGATATATATGCTACACTTGAGTGACAAGGTTACCGAGCCTTTTGGGTAACCACCTCATGTCTACATGTTTCTGTTCTATTTGAGGTTATTCCAAGTGTTAGATGGGGCCTCCCAGTTAATCCACCTGGCTGCCTTCTCTCCTCCCACAGGTGAACTTCAGGTTGCCGTAACTCCAACGGCTACAGAAGTCCACCCCCCTTCCACATTCTTGCTTTACAGTGTTTTTATGCTAGTGTTTTTAAAACATTTAGAATTAAGCTTCAGGTAGTTTTTAACTTAGCCAGTGCATATCCATGAGTGTTTATTTTATTTTTGTATTTCAAAGGTCTATCAAACAGTAACTGTCACACTCTCAGTCTTTGAAGTGTTATTTTACTTTTGCTCTTTAAATGGTTCAGCTTAGCTAGATACAGAGTTTTTAGAGTCACTATTATTAAAAAGTGATGGAGAAACAACTGCTCTCATAGACAAAAAACGGGTCCCAAGAGTGACCTTGTCCACATCCTAATCGCCAGAGCTTAACTATGTTACTTTTTGTGACCAGAGGGATTTTTGCAAATATGATTGAGAAATTATCTTGCATTATCCAGGGGCCCCCAAGGGAATGACAAGGGTTGTTATAAGAGGAAGGCAGGTGAGTGAGTAGTCAGTCAGAGGGAGGATGTGGTGAGGGAAGCAGAGGAGTGCATGAGAGAAAAGAAGGGAGGAAACGAATAAGAGAGAAAGACAGCACTGCACGAGCCAGCGCAGGAGCGATGCCGCGCCGCGGACTTTGGAGATGGAAGGGCCTCGAGCGCTGGGCAAGGTAAGCACGCTGACTCACCGTGGGAGCCTTCCTGACACCTGGACTTAACTCAGTGAGCCTGGGTTTGGACTCCTGAGCTCCAGAATGCCAGAGTAATAACTTATGTTGTAGTTAGCCACAGCTTTCTGGTAATTTGTTACAGCAGTACTAGGAAACTACATATATGTATTATTGCTAAGATGTATACTTCAGTCCAAAGGAAAATAGGCAAATTGAGTTCAATATAACAAAACCACAGGGGCTAGTAATAATGACTTAGGAATTAATTATCACAAGGTTACTTCAACTTAAATATTGTGCCATCACCGTTTTTCTTTGTTTCTTCTTTCTTTTCTTTTGAATGTGTTCTGTTTACATTTTTTACCTAAACATCTAGAACATTGTCTGGAATAACACAGGGATTTGAAAAATATTTATGGAAGTTGTTAAATACATGAGCAAATGAATAACAAATTTTATGTAATTCTCTTTGTTTATTGGTAGATAATCTTTTCATTTGGAGTTATTTTTAAGATTTTGTATGTTTGGTGTTTTGCTAGAACTGTGGTATGCTGAGTTGTGCATGGATTCTTATTTATCCTACTGGATTTATTTCCTATCATAAGGATTCATGTCTCCCCTTAATTTCAGAAAATTTTCCATTTTTTCACCCATTTCACCCTTGGAAGAATGAGATCATTTTCTTGCAATTTGAAATGTTTAACTGAATTTTTACATTTTGAAATGTGTTTTTGCCCCTAACTTAACATGAAAATGGGAAATAGGGACATCACTGCTATAAAGTCAACCTCTTATGACATGATATACAATTTAGAAAACAGGATTGTCTACAGAAAATAATCCAAAACATGTAGTTTCCTAAAACAAGCATTCATAGTGTTAAGACTGTAAGCCAGCTGTTCTTGGAAATACTAAAAGAAACTCTTGCACATTTTAGGAAAGTTCTTCACTCTTCTTAGTAAACTGAGTTTGAGGAAACTTAATTTTATGAGTTTCTTATCTAAATGAAGACTAGTGACTAACCTAGTCTCCTGCATTCTTGAAAGCTGTTGAGCCTTGCTCTTCTCGTGATCTCCGTGAGCCGCTGATGAACACGGGTCCTCTAGTGTTCAGCTGTAACTGTAACCAATGCTCCACTGAAAGTATTCATGGCTTATGATAATTTAACTATACATCCCACCCTTTCTATTGTTTATTTCCAGAAAACATGCCTATGCCAGATTTTTGTTTTCTGTTCTGCATGTTTCTTGAACTCTCTAATATTTTCTAGTTTTTAAAGTCTCTGCTACACTGGATAAGGGTTCACTATGTCCCCAGAAGGCCTGTGTGCCGGAAGCTTTGTCCCTAGTGTTGTGCTAGTATGGAGGTGGCAGGGCCTTGTGGGAGAATACTGGGTCACTGATTGCTCTTGGGAGGAGTTAGTGGGACGTGAGGTAATTGCCTTGAGAGCAGGTTGCAATAGAATGCTAACACCAGCCCCACTCTGTTCTCTGCTTCAAGTCTCACTGTATAATTTCTCCTTTTCCCCTGTACTCCACCATGACTTCATGCACCATGTGGTGACCCAGCTAAGGAGGCCTCCTCAAAGGCTGAACTGATGGGGCCACCTGATTTTTGACTTGCTGCCTCCAGCACTGTATGCTAAATACATCTCTTTCCTTTGTAAGTACCCAGCTTCAGAAATTTTTTAGCAATGGAAAATATACTAATATAATCTCTTATTACTTAGATAATTTCCCAAAGTTTATTTCTTAATTTATTAATATTTTCTTCAATGGTTCTGATTTACTTTTAATGTAGCCACTAAATTTTTAATTCAGTACTTACATTTTTATTCTTAGGAGCTTTATTTAGTTCTTTTAGTTAATCTTATTGTATTGTTATTTTATTATGGTTTTAATTCCTTGCTTTTTCTTTAACTGTTTTAAAGTATATTAATTTTCAGATTTTTAAAAAAGTGGCTTAACTTTATCGTATTAGTTGTATCTGCTAATTCTCACTTGCCCTGCATACTTTGTCTATTGCTTTTTAGTTTTTTCAAGGAGGGATTTGTCATCATCAAGGCTTATAGAAACAGAGTCCAGTACAGCCTGGATTAAGAGAGAGCTCTTCCCTGCTGTGTGCTTCCATTGGGCACCCTTAGAAATGCATAGATCCAGTACCAGTTTTTATACTAAATTTTCAGATTGTAATTCCCTTAACATATAGTAACATAAATTCAGATTCACGTGACAAGGCCTTAAAGTTCTGTTCTTTACTGGAAGCCATTTGAGCTTTCTAAATGGTTCCTTTTGCTTCTGGAGTTTGTTTTTTAAATATAGAGGGCTGATCTCATAGGGGTTCCCAACTCTGTGGGAAGTTCTCACTAACTGCTCTTTGACTCATGCCGGCCTGTGTATGGCTTAGGAAACTCACTGTAGTGCTGTGGATTTAGCTCAGTGGTATGACACTTGCCTAGCATACTCAACCCCTGGTTTCAATCTCCAGAGCTGTAAAAGCTAGCTACCTTGGTGACCTGGGAAGGTATTGAAGCAGTTTAAGCACAGTAGCTAACATCTGTCCACACATACTCTTTATGAAGTAGAAGATGAAAGCAGTTGACACCTGTCCAGTGTTCCATCTAAGTCTAGATTTTTTTCTCTGATGAGTAGGGTTATTTGTGGGCCCGAAGTTAAACTGCTGAAACCAGTATGTGAAATAACCGTGAATAATATTCCACAAGCGAGCTTTTGATTTGAATCTAAGGACACATGGAAAAGAAATCACAGGTCTTGGATTAAAGAGTCTTATTATCAGGAGACCCTGACCCAACAGAATAGAATCTGTGACTGTAGAAACCTCAGTCTGTGTATGCAAAGGTCTAACAATAATCTGTATTCTTTATCTAAGATTTAGGAAGAAAAACACTTAGCCTAAAGCTAAATTGCTCCCATCCTCCATTTCCATAGATAGGTGAAGGTAGAACTTAAAGATTTTAAAAATTTCTTTGCCTTTCTTTTCTAGCTCATACATTTCACCAAAATTGTGATAAAATGCATAAAGCTAAGTTTTTTTGTGCTTTTTCTTCTTTTCCTTTCTTTTTTGGGGAGTAGTTTCATTGAAAGTTTGTGACTTTCCAGATTTACCTTAAGACAGTAACGTTTTTGTTTTCTTTTTTCCTCGCTCCCTTCCCTCCTCCCTTCTTCATTTCTTCCTTCTTGCTTCGTTGAAGTTCTGAACCTAATGTCTGTGTCTAACCGAATGACTGGTAGAGCACTGGGAAAGAAGAAATCATTGAAAATCCTCCCCGCAGACACTGGGCACAGCTTTCTGTCATGTGTGTGGAGTTAGTAACGTACAGTAAAGTTTTCATACTGATTGCGGTTGTTTTACCACATAGTTCTACATTATCTGGTCTCAGAAAATGAAAGAAAACCTCCATCATTCTTTCACACAGGGCCTCCAGGACTCCTGCTATTTGTTTCAAAGAGCAACAGTTTAATAAAACAGTAATGCCAGAAACTAAGTCCATTAGCTTCCCTAGATGTATGTAAGTTACTAATTATAAGAGAGGTCATTCCTGAGGAATTACTAACCTTCAAATGATATGAGATAATTATTCCCAAGAGAATCAAGCAAATTTGTAAAACAAATACACTTGAAATTTCAGACATCAATCTCTCTTTCTTCTTCTTCTTTTTTTTTACCGTAGCCTGGGAACGAGGGAACTATGAAATATAATTTTACCCCAAGGTCCAACAAATGACTGTATGAAAATAATGTCCCGTCTGCCAACAACAAAATGGACAAAAAAATAAAACTTTATTTTGGTATATAGCCTAATACTTGTGCAGAATGTTTTGTTTAAATAATAAAAGTTCCCCGAAGGACAACAAAAATTCTCTTCTAAATGAAGAGTGTTAAAAATAATTTCAGTATGTATTTTAGGAAGCATTTGCTCTGTGTTAGTCAACAATTCAGACTTAAGTTAATTCAGTGTGTAACCAAAAGCATACCGGACCAGGAGGCTGCCTCAGAGCAGCATTTGACTAACTGAGTCTCCCAGTGCCAGAAAGATACCCGAAGGTGTCAGAAGAGGGAGAAATGAACAACCTTACCAAAAAAGGCAGCTCAGTAGCCAGCCCACAGACCAAATCTGAGAATCCCTTTAGGTTCAAGTTGAATTATGATATATTTGTAAATAAATATCCCACTCCTGTAAACGGTACTTATTGGAAGAGAAAGAGATTTTTTTCCCTTGGTACTAAAATCTTGGAAACAATCCTTTTCGGCAGAGTCACCCAAACTGCTGTGTCTGGAAGTTTAATTCTTGAGAGATAGTCTTCTAGAAAGGCTCACAGAGCCAAAAGTTTGGATACTTCTGTAAAATATGGCTCCTTTGTGTAACTCAGAAAAAAAATTGGTGATACTAAAATTTCTGAGCTCTTGCAAAACAGGATTGTCTAATGCAGAACTTCTGAAGTGCGCTAAGCCCTGCAGCCACTGCTTTTGGTGTGATAAAACCTGCTAACATCCTCAGTGCCACACTCTAAGCAGCGTACTGGGGACGCTGCCGGGGTCGCAGATATGCAAGTGTGACTTTCTAAAACCGGAAGCTCTCTTCCCTCCCCTGTTTATATTAAAGTTGAGAAAAATTGTTTTAAAAGGATCTGGGAGAGACTGTGGTAGGAAAGAAGCCTCAATGACAGAGTAGAATGAGATAAAAATAGCAGAGTGTAATGAAAACGAAGAGAGTAGTTACGGAAAGAGTATATAGGGCCATACATTCGGATATTCAGGAAGTACAATTTAAATGAACATTTAAAATATCTTAAAGGAGCTAGTTATTCTAAAGTTTCTGTGGAAAAATGGACAAGAAAAAATAGAAAATGTAAAACCAGCTTGTCCTAGCTTATAGATTGCTCCCAACGGAGGAAAATAGAGAACCCAGACATGGACTGAAATACATGAAGAGAATTCAGTATGTAACAAATATACCTTCTCACATAGTGAGAAGAAATAACAGCAGCCCTTCCGGGGGCGCACTATGTGCCAGGTGTGTCTAAGCCTTGCACACGGTGTTGCGAGCTTGCACCCACCCTGAGAGAAGAATGTTATTAATCTCCATTTGCATGAGGAGCCCAAGCACAGTATGTGAGTGGGGTCTGGATTGTAGCTCAGCCTAGAGGTCCTGTACTTTCAGCTTTTCTACTCATCCAGCTATTAAACAGAAATGTTTACAAATCATCGCATAATTACTGTTAGGTAGAAAAAAAACAAAATATAGTCCTAAAAGATAGAGAAGGACTTCAAATTGTATGTATTTATATAATTGCATATCTATATTACATATCTCTATAGGGTATATAATATATGTGTACCTATATATATGAAAATAATTAGAAGCAAAATACCAACAAATTGGTAGTTTGGGAACTATAGGAGTTTAATTCTTTAATTTTCAATTTCATATAGTTTTTTAGGTTTCTACAATATATTTATGATTAGAAAAAATAAGAATGTTAAGAAACAAGATTTGGAAAAAATACTCCAATATTAAAATAAGTTTACTTCATATAAGGCTAAGTTTTCAAAGTTCACATTAATTTTCAGAACAAAATATGGACCTTCATAAACTATTGTGCTATAGCTGGCCCAAGCTATGCTCTGGTCCTTTACAAATATCTGACTCCTTGCCCATAAAGGTACCTTAGAGAAACAGTTTGAGAAGCACTGGGGTAAGTCTTGCAATGGTGGAGTCAGCTTTCAAAGATGATAAAAATAATCTGATTCCATAACTCTTCCCAATAATATCAGATTAATGTAACCATTGAAATAATGGTCATAAACTCTATTTTCTGAAGCATGTTTTAGGAAACCCAGATTTTTCTCTGCCAAACAAATTGTAGTTGTGGCTTTACAGTGAGTTCTGCAGTTCTTAGTATTCTTCAGGCCTTAGCCTAATATTGTTACAATAGGAAGAAATTATTTGGTCATTTCCCCTATTGTATAGCAAGCCTTTGTAAGACAACAGCAAAGGGTACAAATTCACACCTTTGGTAGAGACATAGAAAGAGGAAGACTACTACATTGTCTGCAGGGTAGTTTTGGTACAGAGAGATGTTGAAATGTTCCTTCTCATGGAAGCTGTCCATGGTCTCTTTGTCCACTGCAAGCAGAGCCATTGTCTGGTGTTCTGCCTCCTTTAGCCTGTCAGTTGCAGGGTTTAGGGTGCCCTGTTGCTGACACCGGATTCTTATCCGTCTCTGTTCTCAGACTACAAAGCCTTTTAGGGACATGCCACTTTTCCCTCTCTGCATCCTCCCTTTTGTCCCTAAGGGAACATTCAGTATTTGCTGAAAGAATGAATTGAGGCATTAACACCCCCAATTCCACATGAAAATGGCCAATAGGAAATCCAGGAGTGTATCTCAGGATACTGATAAACTGGAGACAAACTCAGAAGTCATAAAAGAGACACCCCACTTCTCTGAAACTGTTCACAGCTGGTCCTTGATGTAAAGCTTTGTGTGATGGTGCAAAAGCAAGGTGCACCCAGTGGAAACCACAGTTTAGTTTTGATCTTTCCCAAGGCTGCTGACAAGTGGTGCGCTGTTCCCACCCAAGTACATCATTTTCTCATCTATCACTTCTGTGCCTTCCTAGGTATGACTTGTAGGTGCTGGATGAGCATAAAGGTGTGTAAAATAGTGAGCAGAATACCCTATACATAGTTAACACTTCTTCTTTCTGGATCCTCTACTAGCCAGAGGAGTTGATGAGCACTATGGGCATTTTGTCTGCTGAGAAGAAAGTTGAGAATTTCTGTGATGGGTTTACTTTTCTTTCTTTCTTTCTTTCTTTCTTTCTTTCTTTCTTTCTTTCTTTCTTTCTTTCTTTTTTTTTTGTATTTTTTTTGTACCAAGAATTGAACTCAGGACCTTGTGCTTGCCAGGGACATTTAAATTAATAATAATATGCTCCCTTGTTCCCATAATGTGTAGCTAGATGGATAAAGCAGGAAAATTCAGAAGCAATTCGAGAAGTTGAGCCCTGTGTTAAAGTGTGAGATGTTCTCAGCGGTGTCTGTGTGCACTCCTGTGACATTCGCTCAGTCTTCTGCTAAGAAGCCCACTCTCTCCTGGCCAGCGGTAAGCACAAGGGCTGTACAGGACACAGGCAAATCACAGCTGATTTTTCTTTGTGCTGGTCTACTTTTTTCTTGGCTACTCTCATTGCACAGAAAGGTGTCAGGAGGTCAAGTGGCCAAAGGGACGAACAAAGGGTTCTACCTGAGCTATTCCATAGTAAATGCAGTGTCCAGTCATAGCTACCACCCAATTGCTTTCGGCTCCCTGGCAGAAAGTGAAGAGCTTCCTGGGCCCCAATTTCATGTTTGGGGAAAGAGAGAAAAGGGAGCTGTCGGATGGCTGTAGATGAATCTATTGTGTGGCCTTCTGGTCCCAGCACCAGCAAATGATGAAGAGGAGAGAGCTCTGGCCACTTTTTGTAACAGCCTGGGGCATCAGAGAACAGAAGTTACAGATCATGATGAAATCCACTTTGTACTCCCGAAGGCCCAGCCCTACTAGTCCTCGGGGTGAGTCCTTTCTCAGGAGATATTATTGGACCTTCAACTAAAGGATGTCACTCTGCACACAGATAAGGAAACAAACATTCCTTTTTGTAGCCTGGAAAGTTCCAGAAATAGCCTGAAATTTCATGTTCTTAGATTTCCAAAGGTGTAGGCCCACAGCTACCTTATGTAGAAAAGTGATGAACTCACACCGTGTCCCGCATAGGGATAATGGCTGCAGTAAAATATTCTTTGTTCCAAGATGGAAAATTCCACTACATGCCTGGTGCCAGGGGGTCTTCAGGTCCCCCGGGGGCATTTTCCTGAAAATCCCCTATATCAGCCTTCCTTTTTAAATAATATTTCTCTGTGGGAATTGTAGGCTCAATCCCATGTCAGTAAACGGTCCCCTAATAACCCTTCATGGCCAAGTTATGACTTATCCCCAAAGAAAAATGCTGCCTGTGAGCATGTTTTATTGAGGCTAAGAGTCAAGACATAAAACATCAGCCCTCACAGAGGAGGGCCTGTTTGCTAAAACACTATTTATTTGTACATAAATATTTGTCTTTTCTTTGCAGGGATGTATTTGCCTGTGTATTCAATTGGAACATATGTGTAAATTTAAAATGTCCAAAGTGTTATAATGGGATTGTAGATTAAGAGCTGATCATTTTGACTGCTAGCTTTTTCAAATATATTAAACAACTCATTGCTTTATCTAAAAAATACATATAAATACACTCCTTGTAGTAAAGGTTAACGATTGTATAAAGCTGTAAATATGAAAAGATGACAGATTGTAAAGCTCTTTACTGTTTTTGACATTTTATGCCATAAAATTAATTTTAATGCCTATGTGTTAGGTATATTTCATCTGAAAATAGTTCCTATTCCTTTGGTATCAGAAAAATATTACGGTAAGTAAAACTATCATGTGCATACATGTGAGTACAGTACACACGTTATAATGATGTGTGCTAACATGATGAAAGGTGCATGCAAAGTCATGTGTCTGTTTATCTATAATGCCACTTCTTAGGTCTCTGAATCTTTTCTTCCCTTTTTTTCTTCCATCAATGTATTCTGTAAAACTTTTCCTTTAAAATTACTACAGAAAAAAAATCATGCTTGGTTCCTGACTTCCACTGATAAAGTATGTATATTTCCCAAGTAGAAAGGTCTCTAATTGCTTTGTGAGAGAACTTGAAGTTACTTCTCAAAAGGAGCAGGAAAGTAGAGTGGCTATTTTACCTCTTTGCTTCTTATTTCATTTTTTCCCTTCACAGTGTCTGCAGACTGTAGCTGATTTTCTAGGAAATGGCTAGTATTGCTCAGATACTGAGGTATATCATGAAAACGATATGCATAAAAAGTAGGCAGAAATTATCTGTACTGAGCTTTCATGAGGAAAGATGTAAGCAGTCCCATCAGAGGATATTTGGATATATCCATTCATCATGCTCTCTTCTGTCAGGTGTTGAGAACTGGCTCATTACCCTTAAGTTCGAATTTAAACTTGGAATGCAGTATTTGAAAAGAAGGTGCTGAAAGCAAGTTTAAAACTTCTTTATGTCTGTGTTAAAAATAATTAAATGGAACAGAAGAAGAAAAGAAATGCTGTTGCCTTCAGGTCAAATCAGCTTAGTATGGGCTCCAAAATGTAAACCAGAAGGGAAGTGCTGTTGAGCTCTGGATGGAGACATTCTGCACCCTCCCCAGGATGCTGACAGAGACTCCGTGTGAGATTCTGGTGGCTAAATGTGAGCTGCAATTAGCTCCAGGCAAGCCGTGGGGAGTCTCCTTACATAGAAAGATGAGTAACTGAAAAGTGAGTGTGAGAAGATTTGGGCTTGACATTGTGGTCAGAGCGACCGAGTGAGTGCTCATGGCATGAAGCTGTGTTATTATTTACTTCCAACACGTTTGGAAAATCAGAAGTGGTATCTTTTGGTCATCAAACCCTCTCACAACTATAGCTCAGGAATTTGAAATCATACGGAAATAAAATTGTATCTTGGGAAGTCACCATCCATGAAACTAATAATGTGTTGAGGAATGCAGAATTAGGGGCAGCCATGTGGGGCGGGTGGGCATGGTGCGAGAGGGGAGGCAGAGCTGCTGTGGAAGTGGTGGGGTCCTCGTGTGTCTTGACTGCAGTTATGGTTACACGTGCCGCGTTGGTCAAAACTCACTGGACCGTGCACCAGAGAGTTAATTTTATTGCATGTAAGTTAGAAAAACATTTTTTAAAGTCCCCAGAACCAAAGATAGTCTTAAATTTGAGGTGGAAAAAGTTCACCACTACCTCTGTGATCATCTCAACCATCTTTCAGATTCAAGGCAAGTGGAGGCAGGAAAGACATCGGAGGGGAAGAGTTTTGTGCCTCTGGTTTATTTACTTTAGGTTGTCAGTAGCACTTTGAAAATTGTCACTATCTTGGAAAAAGCTAAGTATAAAAAAGCAGGGAAGTGGGCTGTGGCTTAGTGGTAGAGTACTTGCCTAGCATATGCAAGGTTCTGCATTCCATTCCCAGCACCACAAAAAATAAATTTTAAAAAATAGTGAAAACAAAGAATGAACACTAGAATTGTTGCCACCAAGCATTAACAAATGTTAATTTTGTTGCTTTTCCATCAGTTTTTACACGTAGAATATTTTTGTGGGTGAAGTGCCCTTTTCTCTCCTGGCACATTTTATATGACCTCAAAAGTGATTTTTTGTTTTGTGTTTGTTTTTGAGACAGGGTCTCGATATGTAGCCCAGGCTGGCTTCCAATTCACAGTGATCCTCCTGCCTCATCCTCTCAAGTGCTGGGATTACAGCAGTGCACCACCACAACTGGCTCAAAAGTGATTTTTAAAAAGAATACAGTAGGTATAAAATTAGGGTGGGGGAGAATTGTGAATGCGCTCTTCAGGAAAGGGGTCATGTTTCATACAAGCACACCTCTGCAGTGAGTGCTGTAGGGAAAGTTGGCCTAACGCGTACATATGACATATGAAAGCTACACAAACACATGGTGACTAGCTAGCTCCACAAAGCTAGTTTAGTCTTGGGGATCTGCACATTTGTTTTCATGACTACGGAGGTGGGTTAGTGAGTCCTATGTACTCATTACCAAAAATTTTTCCTACGTTTTCATCTACCTCCCACAACTCTTGAAATAGTCAGACCAGTTTAGAGCACACAACTGGTGTATACTTAATGGAGTGAATAAAATTTTCAGCTTTAAAGAATATCAAACTAAAAAGACCACAAGAGAAAAATACGGTGCTAATGCCGAATCTGCCCTCTTAATTTGAAAGAAAATAACTATAGATGGGTTTTCAAGTTGCAAAAATGGCCCAAACTGTACAAATGTTCTCACTCTTTCTACTTCATGCCTGTCTCTGACAGGAAAATTGCCAGTCCTAATCCAGTATAAAGCAATTACTAAACAGAGATGTGCCACATTTAGTCTGCTCTCGGTTACAGGAATAACCTGCTTGCAGCATTGAGAAAGTCACTCAAAATTGCTTTCTTAATATTTTGTGGAATTATCAAAGTCCCAGAGTAGCATATTAGCCTAACTTGTTCTGTGTGACTCTGTTTGTATAAGCACCGGTGATTTAACTGCACGAGGCTGAGGTCATCCTGCCATTAGCTGAATGAACAAATGGATTTCTCCCAAGACCATCAAGAACAGGAATTGTTTCTTCAAGTCCAAACCCCAGAAAGTGACACTGAGTCCCTTTGCAACTGTACCCCAGTCTTGGTCTCCTGTTTTCAATACTCTCAGAAGTCTTTTGATCCAGCCAAATTCACTTACACAAAACTCATTATTGGCATTTTACTTGTTGGTCTTCTTTCTCCACAATCCTGTCTTGGCGACTTCAGCTAATCCATACATCTGTAACTCCCAGATTATACTTACAGGCCTCTTCTCGCTACCTACTTGGATGTCTGATGCCTTGGTACTCAAACTGGGATCCTCAGATCAGCATTACTTGAGGGCTTGTTAGAAATGCAGAATCTTAGGCTCTGTCTTAGACCTACTGAATCAGAATCTGCCTTATAACAAGATCCCCAGATTCATATGCACATTAAAGTTTGAGAAGCGCTGGTCTATATCACAACTGGAGACTTAGCACATTCTACTCTTATGATGTTATTTATTTAAGGGAACAGTTCTGTCTTATTATAAGCCCTGCATGGTCAGACACTTTATACCTCTAGCACCAAGCAAAGGAGCTGTGAACAAATATGTACAATGTGTCCAATTACACTAGGATGCAAAGCAGCAATTTTACATGAAAGCCTGTTGCTTTGAAGCTGGGAAGAAGAAAATTGACTCTCATTGGCCTCTCATGGGTTGAAGCCCCACTGCACAGCACTGTGGCTCCACATGCTTGCATGGGGCACTTGGTGACTTGTTCTAAGTAGTGCTATATTATGTTTTAGAGTGTCAATTAAGTAATTCTTTTGCAAGAAGTTTCCACCAAATGATGCTACAACAATCTCACCCTTTTCTGGCTTATTCAAAATTTGAATTTGTCCAAGGAGCCAATTAGAGTTACCATTCAATTTGTCATGTTCTAAACTGGACATCTATACAGTAATTGGGGCATATCTGAGGCTTCTCTTTAAAATATGAGTTTACCATTGTCAGCCTGTGCTTTTACCAGATCACACTGGACCTGATTTTCAACATCTGTGTTTCAATCTGAGCTGTGGCATTTCCTACAGCTCAATTTTCTAGTTTTGTTCCTATATCTGATACTCATTTAAGAGGATTTCATAGGACCCACAGGATTTGTGAAAATCAATGAGTAGTAAAATTGCCTCTCCAACAACCCTCATTTACCTCAGGAGTTGAAATGAGAATGGGAAGTGGTGGCAGTCAGGATGCTGTGGTCCACTCCTCCCCAGAAGGCGGTGCTCTAGGCCTTAGATCATTCACTCACCTCCACAGAGCTAGGGAGAGGAAGCTGGCTCTGAAACAGAACTTTGCTCTAAATGAATACCAACATTAGCTTAGCTTTAAAAAAAAAAATGTGTTATCCATCAATGTTTGTTGTGCATACAGATGAGTCTGCAGTCGAAATGTCATTCCTTATTTTCCATTATTGCCTATGTCTAATATTTTATCTTATAGCAGAGTTTCCCAGATGTGCCTGGCAATCATTTAGGGAGCTTGTGGGCCTGCATTCTTGAGACCCGCCTCAGACTAATTAGGCTTTCTAATGGACTGCTGAAGAATGAGCATTTAAATCTACACTCCATGGGATTCTTAACTGAATCATCTTCTCTACGTGTTTATTTATGAAAGTATTTTTGTAAAGAAAATTAGAAGAGCTCCTCTCTTCTTATTTATTCATTCAGGACATGTTTGAATAGTTTTGGGGGCCCAGGTCTTATGCTAAGTAAGGAAACAAAGACCAATAAAATATAGTCCAACATGCAATGAGATATACAGAGCCTGCTGCGGTGAGGACGGCGCACGAACCAGACACAAACCAAACCAGACAGCCTTATCTGTGTGGAAGAAGTGATATCCTACAAATTTTAAAATGTAGCCAAAATAAAAATTTTAATTTGGCATGGATATCATTCCACATTAAAATGATATTTGTGTTTAAAGATAGAGCCAGAACCAGCTTAAAGTTTTTTCGGTAACTGGTGCAAAACTGGTGTTATCTATTGGACAAGTTAAGGAACAGAACGCACAACTGCGCAATAGAAGTGGAGCAAGAGGCTTCTCCTGGGCCCGCCCTCAGCGTGCAGGCCAGAGGGGCTCCCTGAAGGGGTGCTCGCTCCTGTGCTGCGAAGGCCTCTGGCTCCTCACTCGGGTCTTTCCTATCGAGGACACCTTGGCAGCCTTGGAACGAAGCATTGTGCCTCTCACATGGGGCACTTTCTTCCCTCACCATCAGTGGGCAGTCAGAAGTTGCCCTTCTGCAGGCTTCTCTGCTTTTATTTCTTTTTGTTTTGTTTTCCTTCACTTTGCTTACTAATGTCTCTATTTTCATACAAATGCAAACTACTTAATATTAATGTTATTTTTTCCAAGCAGTGCGTAATATCTAATAGTGGGTTTTCTACCGGTGACATTTCCTTTACTAAATACAGCTTAATGCCATATATGCTTTGTCAGTCCAGATCTAACTTTTCAAGAAAGAGTTTAAGTCTGTCCTGGAGGGACTTCAGGTTGAAAGCCTTCTTAACAAAAATAAATAATAAAGCAAATCTAACACTAGTTTTTGTGCTATCTAAATTCCTATAGAAAAAAAATCCCGAGGCTTGGCGTGGTGGTGCACACCTATAATGCCAGCACTCGGGAGGCTGAGGCAGGAGGATCACTGCAAGTTTAAGGCCAGCATAGGCTACACAGAGTTCAAAGCCAATCTGACTACACAGAGAGACCCTGTCTTAAAAAAAATTCTAATTGAACCAAAAATAAGCACAAAACTAATATTTGTGCTTTGTTATATTCTACTTGGTTTTCCAAATAACTGATTATAAATGGCAAACAGTTAAAAGGCACACACATGACCCGAAGTTCAACTTTTTAGAAGGTGAAGTACAGATAGAGCTGATTTTCCTTAAGGCCACCTTCTTATCTCTGAAGGAATCTGGTTTCATTACTCATGCGCTTCATGAGCCAGCATTTATGAAGCAGGGATTTGCACATAACAATCGCAACTAGCTGTTAAGGAACTTGTGATGAAGTTGCTGTCCTCAGAGTCTTGGCACTCTGGTGACCAGTGTCTGTGTGGTAGGCACGATTCAGTCTGGCTAACTAGCCATCTTGTGTTTCCTGTCTCAGGACACCTTGAAGAGGTTAGACCCTTTAACAGGAAGGCTAACAGCCCTCAAAGAAAATGTTTTCCCAAACTGTGTGACCACCCCACATATTTATTCCCATTAATTTTGAATAGTGAAGAAAAGAAATACAATAGAAATCATCAGAAGATGAAATAATTTAATAGTGATGTCACTGCTAATAATAACAACCAGCATTAGTGCAATGCGGCCCAGCACTGTGCTGATTGCTATGCATTTATTACATCGTGACACATTGCAGATAAGACACTGTGCAAAACAAAAAGCAAGACCCAGCAGCAGATATGATTCCAGCTCCACAAGCTTCTACAGCAGACACAATTACCTATGCTATGAGAGTCAGATCGGTGGTTGGCTGAAGAGGGAGTGAGGCAAGACTGCAGTGGGGCTTGAAGCAACCTGCTGGGGAAGAAGAAAGCTCTAGATTCCCCGGTGTGGGAGCGGCTGACAGGTGAATCATTGGGAGACAGAAGCCTCTGGAAACTCTCTGTGCTAAGGAAGTCATGGGTCACACCTCTCATGGGAGTATTTCTCAGGTTTTCCTTATATGATACCCAAATGGAGTGGCTTTGTGAGATGCTGACTCATTGATTCCTCTAGTGTGACTTAAAAGGGTTCTTGGGAATGGGACCCTGAAATCTTTCCCGCAAGCCATCACCCCAGCCGTTTCTGAAGCAGGAATCCAAGGTCCCAGGAGTGTTCCTTCTGCTCCTGCTTTCCACTGGCTATGTTGAGGATGACATATGTCCATAGATAGCTCTGCAAAAATCCATCCCTGATGCTAGAAAAGGTATTCAGAACACATGAGGATGGTAAGTGGCTGCATTTTTTGTGTCTGAAGGAAAGAATTATTTAAACAGAGAAAAAACATCGGCATGTGTGACAGTGACCAGTAATTTCCAGGCCTTTTTCCCTCAGTACCTCCTGCCTTTCATGACCAGTCCCTTCTTTAGGCCCCAGTGATGCTTTCTTTGTTTTTGGTGTACTTGGGGCAACTGGTTTTTAATTGATTTTTTAATAAAGGTATTTCTTGCTTTCTTTCACTCTGATGAAGAACCGCAGTGTGATCTCATCGGGTCTGGACAAGTATTGATGGTCTGGGGTGTCACGGGGCTAATAAAGAAAGTTACCCAGTATTTTTTAGTGACATGTAAAACTCCCTCATGAAAGATACAGGAGACTGAGCCTAATATAAATGTCATTCTAGGAACAGTGGTACACGAGTGTACAGTGCTGGACATCAGTGATCTCATTAATGCACGGAGACAGGTCTCTCCCAGGGATGAGAGGAGGAGCGTTGGCGAGGCATCAGGAGGAATGCAGAAGGGAGGCTGTTACAAACAAAGGCTGGAGGGCTCTGGGCTTTCTTTTTTTTTTATTTTAAAGATAAAAGGAGGGAAACATTAACAGACATACAACATTTTACAACATATCACAAGCACAATACAGACGGCTCTGGGCTTTCTTAGCTACAAAGCAGAACTCTACTGCAATGTTTAAGAGGCACCTAGTTCAACTTTTCATTTACCCATCCTCACCTTTTCTGTTCCTCAAAAAATGATTACAATATTTCAGGAAGGATGGGTTTTTGAAAGCCACAAGTGCTTTGGGGTTTATCTTCTCTTACTCATTAAATCTCTCAATTTGATGTGCTCTACTCTGCTTGGATTACTGGGGGGAAGAAGGATTGGGGTCTGTGAGAGAAATGGTTTGAGGGATTCTGAGCTGGGACCTTGAGATCCCATTTCAGTTATTAAGTATTTGGTGCAGACAAAGGAAACTGCTCCATATAAACAGAAAGGGCCTGAGCCTTACCATGAAATAATTGGTTTTGGAGAGTCCAAGAAACCCAACTATGCCAAAGGCAAAAGAGATTTTTTTCCCCAGATTATTTTGGGATTTAATGTGCCCTATATTGTACTATGGCTCTGAGAAATAGAAAGTGCTTAGGATGATATATTCCCTTCCAAAAAAAGGCTGACTAAGGACACAAACTCTATACAGAAGGAAACACGCACAACCGCACTTATGTCGCCCTCAGAGTTCAAAAAAGCAAATATATCATAGTCCTTCTAAAGTACATTTTGAAAGGTATTTTTAGGGTTTGATATGTCAGAAATTAAGTCAGAAAAAACACCTTAAAGACAAAAGAAGAAAATTGCCCTTTTACTTCCTCATTATCCTCTGACTTCATTATTTGCAGAGGATTCTATGTTAAAGAGGTAGAGACAAGTACCCGTGGAATTTGTACCTGTAGGCTGCTAAGGTCTGGGGAAACTCAGTGTGTGTGCGTGTTCCTGTAAAACTAGAACCACACTGTGAGTCATATTAAGGACCATGGATCTTATTCTGTCTCATCAGTTTTCAGACAGTGAAGATTCTACCCATATGTAGTACTGTCTCATTCACTCAATCAACAACTAATTATTACTGTACTTCAATTTACCACTGACTCTTTCAATTTTTGTTTTGTTGGGCCTGAAACAACTATAAACTAACTTCCAAGTGGGAAGGTATGAAATTAGAATGATGTAGGGTCCCAGAGAATGGAAAATCTATAAAACAATAAAATCATTGATAAAAATTTGATCTTCTCCTTTTTACCTAATGTTAACATTAAATCATTGTTATTTCCACAAAGAAGCACATGTTTACTGAATAAATTTAGACACATAAATAGGCATATAAGAGATAAAGTAGAAAATGTAGAATGTCTACATCTCCTTGATACAGTTGGCACTGACATACTTCTGTTGCCTCCTTACCTATGTATCTGCTATGAGTTTTGCACATAATTTTTGAGAAATGAAATCAAGGTGTATGGACCATTTTGAGCCTTGTTTATTTATTATATGCTGAGAACCATTTCCTTTGATGCTACTTAAATGTAGATAGGAACTTTGGAATTCTCTTTTTTCTCTTCTGTCAGTGGTCACAAACCTTTGGCTTGCTCTCATTCATGTCTTTTCTGTGCATGCTTTTCTGTGTCAGAAGATAATAGTAGCAATAACTAGCACTTACACAACCTCAAAACAACTCTTGGAGCCTTGTTCTGCAGATGAAGAAATTGAGGAATCAAAAGTTAAGAGCACATAGCCAAGATACAATGAAGCCAGGAATAGAATACAGGCAGGCTGACTGCATGATCATAAGCACTATTCCCATTGCCTGTGTGTGATTAGAGCTGTCAGAGCTTGCCCGAACCCTCAGGACTTGAACCCACTCAGAAAGCTGGTAGATAGCTTGGGCATCACCTTGTCTAACCCCCTCAGTTTCATTGAGGAACTTGATGCCAGTCTCCCAAGTCAGCGTCTGCTGTTCTTTCTACTTTACCCCATTGCCTCCCTCTTTATTTTTCCTTCTCAAAACTCTGAGACTTGAGTGTTTTGGGACATGAAAGATTAATAACTTTAGTCTGGACTAGGCTGACTGTGGGCAGGCCTTGTGAGAACGTTTCCCACACTTTGGTGCCAACAGGTCTCGGGCCTGAACTGCACACGACTGTTATTCTTTCTAGCTGTGGGCCTCTCTGGAGCCAACCAGATCCACGGTGACAAACTGAACCAACATTTTGAGAGAAAGACCCATGGGACACTGCTACCCAACACATCAAGGAGCCAGCTCTGGATGTCTTTACCTTCACTCTAAAGCTAGTGTCAAACCAGCAACGTGCTGGAAGCACACCAAGCTGACACTTTAATCTCTGTAACTAAATCCATCAGTGAAATACTAATGCTGCCTACATTATTTTTCCTTTCCTAGTCACTTATTAGCAGCCAGAAAAAGTTTGTCTCAGGGAATTCACTTCCCTTAGGATCTTATTCAAGGGCTACAGAGTTCAAGGAGAAAAATGTGAGGCTCTACCCATTGATGCAGAAGTGGGTCCTGCTGGTCAGCTGCTCATGACTCTGGACACATGATGTGTCCTCTCTGGACTGGTCACCAATAAATGGGGTGGCTTTGCTCACCTGAGTTCCAAGTCTCTTCTGACTTTAGAGTTTCTGTGATTACTGTCAGTCTCAAAGAAATGCTAAGCTTGCCTAATTTCATTAACTTGGGTATTTATTCATTTATATCAGAAAAAAATGTTTAAGTATCTAGGCTGTACCTGGTCCTGAGGCTAGAGGGGTTGACAGACATGCCACCCACCCATTTCTGCTGAGGTAAGTGCCACCAAGGAGTGACGGAGGGATGATGAGATGAATGCGGGAGTCTGACCTTAGCCAAGCGGCAGGGCATCTCCACTGGCATGCAGTGGCATTGCAGCTGAGAGCTGAAGGATGTGTTGGCACCAGCCAAATGACAGATGAAGAAATAAGCTTTCCAGACAGAGAGGACAGTGTGTTTGGACGGTCCTGGGCTAGGAGAGATACTGAACCATTTAAAGAAAGGAAAGAGCCCCTGTGGGACTGGAGTATGATCAGGGAAGGGAATGTACTTTCACGTCATTTTTAGACTAAAATCCCTGCTCCTTTCCTGATTATGGCTACAAAATCTCCAGCCTCATTTTTCATCCTCAATATGCTTGTACCACTTTCTATAGCAAGTCACTGATTGCAGCCACAAGAGCTTTCAGGTATGAAAGCACTTTTCTCTCTGCAATCACAATGTCTGATACCACTTCACACTTCTGGAATCAGCTTAGCTGCTGCCTCCTCCACAAAGCCGTTCCTGCCTCCCCATCTCAGGGTCTCCTGCCCCTATTAATTCATTTCTGTCATCGCACTTATCATGCTCATAGTTATTTTGTTTACTTGTTCATTCCCCTCAGACAGGGACCGCGTCTCCCTTGGTCTCACATTAAATGTTTGGGGTAGAGCAGAGGCAGGTTGTGAAAGAAAACCACACAGACCTGACTAGGAGCTTAGGCCTTCTCAGGAAGCAAGGGCACCCATTGCAGGACTCCAGAGGGTGCTATTCTTCTCCATGCTAGACACATGAGATTGCTGTGGGAGACCAAGTGGGATTACAGTAACACCCCTGACAGACTAGAGTGGCTTGGGCTAAGACAGTGAAGCAAGGACAAGCAAGATGGTTGGATCTGGGGATATTTAGGGCTAGGTCCGTAAGATTCGGGGATGGTTGGAATATATGAGTGAAGATGAAGGAAACATCACCAAGGAAACCTCCAGTCTCTGTCATGAACGGCTTTCTTTCCACAAATGGAAAACACGAGCAGAAGTGAAGTGGGAACATGCGAAGAACGGTCAGAGTTGGGATATTATGCATTTCAGGTGCCAGAGGGTTTTCCCAATAGATTCTGTTAGGGGACGGCATGGCGTAGGGATCCAGACTGAGAAAGGAAAGAAGAGGCAGGAAGATAGATGTATGTGGCAGTTGCAGTGTTGTGCCAGTGGCAGTGTCATGACAGGCAAAGTGTCATGGCTTCTGTCTGTCTGTCCCGTCACAGCTCCGTGCGCTCATCAGTGGAACTTTCACTAGGTGACTGCATCATGAGACTTGATATCAGCAGTGGAGTAGTCTCCCGGTGAGCGTATAGCTGGGTGTGATGTTGGAGGTGAGGCCTGGTTGGAGGAGGTGCGTTGAGGGCGTGTGGCCTGGATGGGGTCTCTTCCTCCTTCCCCCCTTGATCTCTGTCTCTGCCTTGCTGCCGTGCCATCAGCACGTCTCATCTGCTGGGCCGCTCTGCCATGCCACCACGGAGCCAGCCTGCTGGGGGCTGAAAACGCTACAAGCTTGCAGTTACCAGCAGTGGAACCCCCCGAGTGGGAGGGGATATGCATTTTAATTTGATAGTGTCAGATTGTGCTCTACAAAGTTTAAACCCTTTATACTTTTGCTAACAGCTCCTCTCTTCAAACCCTTTCCTTACTCTTGGACTCTTTGCTACTGGATTAGTGAGTTATACTATCTCATTGTAATAGACATTTATTCAATTTTGAGTTGGGAACTCTTGATACTGTTTCATGTTTCATTTTTGTGTGGATTACTCATCCTCATTATTTCCTTATTAAATTATTTGGGTTTTGTTATTATTTTAATAATTCGTAAGAGTTTGCTGTATATTAAGGAAATTAACATTGTATATGTGTCTCAAAAACTTTGTGCAAATTTCTCTGTATTTTGTCTGCTCAAAATGTGAGAGGGAGGATTATATAAGTGAAATTGCTAGTCACAACAGTATTATTTAAAAACTGGAAGTGAAAGATGAATGTTTGATGATAGTACATCTAATTGCTAAACTATTCTACCACCATTAAAGGAAAATAAAGTAAAATCATGAAATATTTCTTTTTGTAGTGTTGTGTTAGCAATTAAACATAGGGTCTTGGGCATGCCAGGGAAGTGCTTAACACTGAACTACACCCCAATCCCATATTTATTTAAAAAGATATTGGCACAAGGGGAAAAATATAAAGTGAGAACATAGCAGAGAGAAATTCTGCAGCAAAACCTTTACAGCTGCATAACCATGTGTACACATGAATTATTGCTGTAGCATTTTAAATCTGAATAATTATCATTAGCATCTGATATCATTACAATCATTATACTTTTTCCTTTTAAATAAAAGTCAATAACAAAATAAAACCAAAGACAAAAGCAAAACAACACAAAAAATAAAAACAATATAGAATTCCAAAACAAGATGATAGGACATTAACAATGGTTGTTATATTACATATTGTTATCGTCAATGAAGTTGCTCAGATTACCAGATGTAAGAATGCAAGATTGATCAAACAAGTACAGAAAATAAAAAGCAATAAGACAAAACATTAGAAACAATACAGAGCTTCACTAAACAAGGTGGTAGGAATTCAACAATGGTTGTTATATTGCATATTATTGTCTTCAAATTAGTTGTTCAGATTACCAGATACAAGCATGAAAAACTGGCCAAAAAATTTAAGCATTAACTGTTCCTTTCAATAAACTAATAGACATCAGCATACAAATATCCCAGGTATCCAAATATATATGTGTATATATATATATATATATTTTTTTTTTTCCCTTCCTTTTTTTCTTTTCTCCTTTCCCTCATCCGAGTTGTTCTTTCCCTTTGGGTAGTTTCTTGCCCTTTGAAAATATCTATTGTACCATTTGAGATTTATTTATTCTTTCAGGTTCTTTCACTAGGGAGACAACATGATATTTACACATGTGGGTCTGATTTATTTCACTTGTGGGTACGGTCTCTAATTGCATCCATTTACCTATAAAAGCTTCAAGTTTATCTTCTTTTATAGCTGAGCAATACTCCATTGTATAAAAATACCACATCTTTTTTCATCCATTTCTCAGTTGTTATGTATTTGGGTTGTTTTCAAGATTTAGTTATGCTAAATTGTGCTGCTATAAACATAAGTGCACATGTATGGTTGTGGTATGATATTTTCAGTTTTTCTGAAAAATACTCAGAAGGGGAATAGCTGGGTTAAGTGAGACCTCTAATCCTAGTTTTGTGAATAGTCTCCACACTGATTTTCACAGTGGTTTCACCAGTCTACACTCCCATCAGCAGTGGAGAAGGGTTCCTTTTCCCCCACAGCTTCTCCAGCATTTGTTATTGGCTGATTTCTTGATGATGGCCATTCTTTCTGGGATGAGATGGGATGAGATGGAATCTCAGTGTTGTTTTAATTTGCATTTCTTGAATGACCAATGATGTTGAACATTGTTTTCATATATTTATTCGCCATTAGTATTTCTTCATCTGAGAAGTGTGTATTCATCTCCGATACCTATTTTTGAATTGGGTCTTTGAATTTTGGGGGCCTGATTTTAAAAAATTCTTTATATGTTCTAGATAAAAGTTGAGGGACAGTTGGCTAAAATTTTTTCCCAAGTTGTGGGTTTTCTTTTCACTCTGTTGGTGATTTCTTTAGATGTGCAAAAACTTTTCAGTAAGGTGAGATCCCAGCTGTTGATTCTTTGAAGTATTTCCTGTGCAGTTTGGTTTTTTGGTTCATGAACTCTCTGCCTACCCCAATGTCTTCAAGATTTCTACCTACTTTCTCTTCCAGTAGTAGATTTAGTGTTTCTGTTTTAATATTGAGATCTTTGATCCATTTTGACTTTAGTTTAGTGCATTAGACATGGGTCTAATTTTAATGTTTGGCAGAGGAAATTGAGTTTTTCCAGAACCATTTATTAAAAAGGCTATCTTTCTTCCAGTGAACATGTTTGCCCCCTTTGTTAAAGGTAAGGTGACTCAGTGTGTTTCTAGTTGTGTCTGTATCTTCTAGTTTGTTCCACTGATCCTCTCGTCTGTCTATTTTTTTGTGAGTACCATGCTGATTTTATCACACAAGCTTTGTGATATAATTTCAAGTCAGTGATTGAGATGCCTCCTGCCTTGCCTTTGTTGTCCAGGATTACTTCCAGTTCCAGATGAATTTCAGGAATGTTTTCTCTAAGTCTGTGAGGTATACTAATGGTATCTTAATTGGGATTGCATTGAATCTGTACAACAATTTTAGGAGAATGACCATTTTCACAATGTTGATTTTTCCTATCCATGAGCAAGGGATATTTTTCCATTTTCTGAAATCCTCTTTGATCTCTTTTTTCAGAGCAAAGTAATTTTCACTGTATAGCTCTTTTATTTCCTTTGTTAAATTGATTCCCAAGTATTTCATTTTTTTGGATGCTATTGTGAAATGTATGGTTTCCCTAGTTTCTCTTCTCAGTGTGTTTGCTGTTTGCATAGAGGAATCCTATTGATTTTTGAGTGTTGACTTTGTATCCAGTTATGCTACTGAATTTGTTTATTACTTCTGGAGTCTTTTAGTGGAGTTTTGGGGGGTCTTCTGTGTAGAACATCATGTCATCTGTGAATAATGATAATTTCACTTCTTCCTTTCCTATCTTTATTCCTTTTATTTCACTCTTTTGTCTAATTGCTCTGGCTAATGTTTACAGAACTATGCTGAGTAGGAGAGGTGACAGTGGGCATCCTTGTCTTGTTCTTGATTTTAAAGTGAAAGTTTCAGTTTTTGTCCATTTAGTATGATGTTGGCTGTTGGTTTGACATAGGTGGCTTTGATCAGATTGAGGTAAAGACCATCTATTTTGATTTTCTGTAGGGTTTTTATCATGAATGGGTGTTGGACTTTTTCAAAAGTTTTTCTGCATCTATCGAGATGATCATGTGATTTTTGTCTTTGGCTCTTGTAGTGGATTGATAACTGGTGGTAAACTTATAACCCCCAGCTGAACTGAGTAAGAGTGGTCCTTGGTGTGTGAGGACCACCTGAGGATTGTTGCCAGCAGCATAAGAGGCAGAACTGGAAAGGAAGAGGTGAGGCTGTTGGGAGCAGAGAAAGGCTGTTGGGAGCTGGTGGAAGCTGTAAAGAGCTCTTGGTTCTGTTGGAGGAGCTTGTCATGCTGGCTTTTCTGATGAACTTGGCTGTTTTCATCCTCCAAGGAACTCAGGACCTTGTTGGCACAGACAACAGCTTTGGTTCACTTTGGGGGAACACTGGTCTTCACTTTGAGCATCGCTTCCTGGCTCCAGAGGGGAAGAAGGTGTACTGCTTAATCTCCTCAAGAAGCTTGCTGCATTGGCTTTCCTGATGGGAACTCAGCTGTCTTCATTCTTTGAGGACCTCTGGACCTCACTGTTGCTGAGGATGGCTGTGGTACTTTTCAGGGAAGCTCTAGTTCTTACTTTGCACGTCACTTCCTGGCTCCAGTGTAGATCCCTCAGCCTGCTAGCACAGATCCTTCATCCTGCTGACACAGACCTTCTAGATTCCACCACTGACCTTTGGGCCTTCCCAGCACAGATTCATGAAACAGGCCTGTATGAGATATTGTTATGGGCTCTAGGCCTCCACATGGACTTGTGGGAGGCATTGTTATGAGTTCTAGGTCTTCTGGACTCATGCAGGACATTATTGTGGGATCCAGGCCCTAGCTGGATTCCTGGCCTATACTGTATGGACAAATTTCCTACGCTGTCTTGTATATCATTGTTTGGGTGATTATTATAAATAATCTAATAAATATGTGTCCTGTATTATATTGTTTCCTTTTGCACAATAAGCCCAAACCAACACAGCTCTGTTGATAAGGTGTATTACATTTATTTATTTGTGTATATTAAACCATCCCTGCACTGCTGGGATGAATCCCACTTGGTCATGATGTCGTGATGACTTGCTGCATTCTGTTTGCTGGTATTTCATTGAGGAGTTTTGCATCTATGTTCATTAGAGAGATTGGTCTGAGTTCTCTTTTAGGTTGGGTCTTTCTCTGGTTTTGATATCAGGGTAATACTTGCCTCCAAGAATGATTTAGGGAAAGTTCCTTCCCTTTCAATTTCATTAAAGAGACTGAGGAGAATTGGCATTAAATCTTCTCTAAATTTCTTGTAGAATTCAGCTGTGAATCCATGAGGACCTGGGTTTTTCTTTGTTGGTAAGTTTTTTATTATATTTTCAATTTCACTGGCTGATATTGAGTTATTCAGGATTTTTATATCTTCTTGATTCAGCTTTGGTAATTCATACATATCTAGGAATCTGTCCATTTCCTCTGTGTTTTCCATCCTATGAGAGTAAAGATTTTCAAAGTAGGTATTAATGATCTTCTGAATTTCAACAGGATCTGTAGTGATTTCATCCTTTTCATTCCTTATTGCATGAATATGAGGTTTTTCTCTCCTTTATTTGATAAGATTGGCAAGGGCTTTATCAACTTTATTTATTCTTCCAAAGAACCAACTCTTTGATTCATTAATTCTTTGTATTGTTTTCTTAGTCTGCATTGCATTACTTTCTACTCTGATTGTCTTGGCTACTTTTTCTCGCTGCTGGGACAAAATACCTGACGCCCAAAATTAAGGAAGGAAAGGTTTATTTCGCTTACAGTTCATGGAAGTTTCAATCCGTACTTAGCAGATTATAAGGCAGAGTGACACGTGGCAGAGGGCTGCATCTCAGGGCGGCAGCCGCAAGCACCCACCAGGGCAGACACACCAGGGCGGAATGGGTGAGGAATCTCTCCAAGCAGCTTCCTCCTCTCCCTTACATATGCAAACTATCCACCCCAGAGTGGGTGTAGCTCTCATACCCATAATAATCAACCTCTAAAAGCCTGCCCCGTGGTCGCATGAGGCTTTGGAGGGGACACACAGACATAAACCATAACACTGATCTTTATAATTTCCTGCCTTCTTTGGGCTTTGGGCTTGACTTGCTCTTCTTTTTGTAGAAGCTTGAAGTGAAGCATAAGATTGTTTATTTGTGCTTGTTCTGTTTTTCTGATGTGAGAATTCACCACTATACATTTCCTCTGAGGACTGCTTTCATTGTGTCCCAGAGGTTACAGTATGTTGTATCTGCATTTTTGTTTGATTGTAAATATTGTTTAATTTCTTCTTTAATTTCATCTGTGACCTATTGGTTGTTGTGGAGAGTGTTATTTACTTTCCATGTGTTTATGGAGTTTTTGTGATTTCTTTTGTCAGTAATATCCAATTTCATTGCACTATGATCAGATAATATGCGTGGAATAATTTCAGTTCACTTGCATTTATTAAGCATGTCTATGTGCTAGTATATGGTCTGTTTTGGAGAATTATCAATATGAAGCTGAGAAGAATGCATATTCTAAAAAAAAAATGTGTATTCTGATGTCAATGGGTGGGACACTCTGTAAAGGTTGACTAAGTCCATTTGTTCACAAGTTTGGTTTAGTTCTGTTAGTTCTTTGCTGATATTTTGTCCAGTTAATCTATCTCTTTGTGACAATAGGGTGTTAAAATCCCCTGTTACAATTGTGTTATTACTTATTTGATTTTTCATGTCTGTTAAAATTTCCCTTAAATAATTGGGTGCTCCTACATTTGGTGCATATATATTTATAATTGTTATCTTCCTCTCTTATAATTGTTATCTTATAATTGTTATCTTCCTCTTCCTCTTGCAGTTTTCCCTTAACAAGAATATAGTGACCTTCTTTATCCTTTTGATCATTCTTAATTTGAAGTTCACATTGTCTGCAAACAGAATAGCTATCCCTACTTTTTTCTGGGTTCCTGTCATGTGGAGTATTTCCTTTTGAGTTAAATATGTTCCTTGTATACAGCTTATTGTTGGATTTTGTTGCTTGATCCACTCTGCCAGTCTGCTTCTTTTGATTGGTGAATTGAGGCCATGTACATTAATGGTTATAACTGTTATGCATTGCCTTATCTTTTTCATGTTATTTTCCTGCTGTTGGTTCCCTACTTTTCCCCTCTGTTTATTGCTTGCTTTGCTCGGTGTTTCCTTTCTATTGTTGTTCTTGAAGTTGTTGTCATTTTTATCTCTTTCTAGAGTACCTTGTAGTACTCTTTTAAAGATTGGTTTGGTGGTCATGAATTTCTTCTGTTGTTTGTTGTGGAAGTATCTTATTTCTCTGCTAATTTTGAAGGATATTTTTGCAGGGTACATCAATCTGGATTGGAAGTTATTTTCTTTGAGGACCTGAAATACTTTGCTCCAAGCTCTTCTTCTTCATTTGATGGTTTGTGTTGAGAAATCTGCCATGATTCTGATGGGCTTTCCTTTATAGGTGATCTGTTTCTTTTCTCTAACAGCTTTTATTTATTTTTTTGGTACTGGGAATTGAACTCAGGACCTTGCGCTTGCCAGGCAGTTGCTTGTGCCACTGAGCTATATCCCTGGCCCCTCTAACAGCTTTCAATATTCTGTTCCTTTGCTGAATTTCTGGGATCTTAATTATTATGCATCTAGGTGTAGATTTATTTTTGTTCTGGCTAATTGGAATTCTATATGCCTGACTTAACCATATGTCACAGTCTTTTCCCATGCTTGGGAAATTTTCTGCTACTACTTCTGGAAATAGTCTTTTTCTGTCATTCATGTCGACACATTTTTTTCTTTGACACCTACATGCCTTATATTGTTCTTCTTTGAATCATCTTGCAACTGTTGAATTGTTATTCCTTGTTCCTTGTTATTTTTATGAAATCTTTCCTTTAGTGGTGACTAGGTGCAATCCTGCCTTCAAGGTCTGAAAGTCTATCTTTAGTTTTGTTCAAGTAGTTTTGCCAGCTTTCAATGAAATTTTTAATTTCCTTGGTATCTCTTTGAGTCTGTTTCATGCATTCAAATTCTTTCCTATATTGTTCATTCAAGGTATCCATCATTTTTCTATGTTCCACTATTTTATTATCTTTTTCTTCTTTAGATGTGTTGAGCAATTCCTTCATTATCGTTGTCATCTCTTTTTTTACCTGAGAGATTATTTCTGATTTGATTTCTTCTATAGCCTGGAATTATTTCTTTACTTCAGTTGCAATCATTTCAGCAATTTCAGGTATGTGACTTCCAAGTTCTTCTATTTCAGTGTCTTCTGCATTTGATCTGAGTCGGCTGAAGGTCTGAGATTGTATTTTGCTCCTTTGTTTTGACATTTTCAAAGCTTCTGAAATTCACCAGAGCTCAGCATTGCTCCCGTGATGGTGTGTGTGTGGGTGGGGCATGGCTCACTGATGCTCCTTAAGTTCTCCAGGGCTCAGTGTCACTCACCTGACTGCAGGGGTGGGGCACAGCTCATGGAGACTCCTGATGCTGTCTGGGCTCAGCATTGCTTGTGTGATGGTTGGAGGGAGGTGGGGCATGGCTTACTGAGGTTCCTGAAGCTTTCTGAGCCTCAGCATTGCTCCATTATACTTTTCTGTATATTGAAATACTGTGCAGATTTTAGTGAAAATGAGACTGTTTTGTGTTTGCTGGTATGAGTAATATAGAAAGGGGGAAGTTTCTGAAGTTTTGTTTGGAGTAGCAAAAAGGTCTCTGCATATATATCCCCTTGTGTCTGCAAATGCACAGAAGCCAGTGTATAAATCCTGGCCTGGGTTGTAGGCATTGGCTGGCTAGGGAATGAGATGTGGGGAGGAAAGAGTCAGGTGGCCTCTATAATTTTTTTTTTATAATTTTATACCTTATAGATGAGTATGCATTACTTTTATAGTACAAAATCTCAAAGTGGCTATTATTAAAATTTTTAGTGTATCATGGGAAATGGTCAGAATGCCAAGTGATAAACAGGAGTCAATTGGATTAGCAGAACAGGAAAAAGTCATATTACAAAAGAACAGAATGATTGGAGATTATCATAGATTGTGACCTGGTGATAAATTATAAGGGCATTTTTTCTGCTTGAATTTCTGAATTTCTGTCATTTTAAAATAATTAAAACTAAAGTAAGCATTTGCATTTTCTCTATTCACTTCAACTAAAAATAAAAAAAAACCTACGTGTACACCCAGCAGTGGTCAGTGAAGAGCAAATCAGAATGAGATAAATACCATAGTGAACCTGTAAATGAATACCCTGGGTCCATAACTACTCTGAAATAGAGGGAAGGTTCTCAGGGGCTTTCATTCTGACTGTCCATGTCTTCTGAGAGTCTCAGTGGACCAGCAAGAGCATTTTATCTTGACAATTCTGAAAATTATCTGAGTTCTTGTCTCAAATCCATGTTGTTTTCTGTGATTTTTCAGGTCAGCTCCATGAGCCAAAGCTCACATTTATTCCCATAGTCTGCCCTCTCACTCTTCCTGTATCCCTATATCCACAAAATCCTTCCATGTACCCTCCAGACCTGACCCACTTTGACCACCAACACAACCTTGTCCTCAAAATCTCACAATGACCCCATACACTTTTCAGCCATTATCAAATTTTACCCACCAGACTGGTAGAGGTTTATTTTCTATTTGAAATGCATTAAACAACACATAAAATTGTCTTAGGTAACCAGCATGGACAGCTGATTTTGCAAACATTCAGAGAAAAGAAAACAAAATGAAATTTAGAATACACATGGAATTTAGAATATTCACTGAAAATCCCTCTCACAGTGGAACTTCTCAACTTCAGGAACAACTACTATGTATTTCTGAGGTTTAAAAGAAAAGGTAAATTACTTTGTTTGGAAACCACATTGGAGTAGCAGCTGCAGAGCTTCCAAATAAAGACATGCCCAGCCCACCATGCTTGATCCTCCCAGGCTCTCGCTTGCTGCGAGTATTAGAAGCAGCTGCTTCTCCACTGTTAGCACTTCCTAAACTCTCCTTGTGAATATGGACCTTATGGAATTACTGTTTATTACAGTAGAAGACTGGAAACCACTTATATGCCCATCAAAAGAGGATTTATTAAATATGTTATGGAGCACTAAGCAAGCTTTGAAAATTTTGTAGAACTATATATGCTAATGCACACCATGTAGCATGTACAGCAGCAAAATAGTGTGTACAGCAAAGAAAGCAAAATTTAAAAACTGTATGAGAGTAGCTCCCATCGGGGTGGCACAATGCTTCTTTGTGGTACCTTGGTATTTGCCATTAATCGATTCTGGGAGACACCACAATTACCAAAATCACTGATTTGCAGAGAAATTGTTTTGGCTAGGAAGGGTACCAAGTCACAAGGTAATTGACACCAATTTCTAGCTTGCACATTGAGTATCAAACAAATGGTGAGTAGTGGGACAAAATTTTCACATCAAAACTCATCAAGTGTCAAATTCAATGAGTTTCAAAGCAGTCGAGGACAAAAGTGTTACTGCACATGCCCAGAATATTTTTGTAAAAATACATGCAAAATGAGGGAGACAAATCTGACAACCAGACTTCTGATGTGGAAGAGAGACTTGCTTTTTATTGTAAACTTTTTTTGGTGCTATCTAAATTTTGGTACTACTCTAAAAAAATTAACACTTTGGATTAGGGTGCATATGTGTGTCGGTGATGGTACAGAACTGAGCTGGGAGTTTTTGGTTCCTGTCTGTGTTTATCAAGCTTGGGAGATGACAGGCACAGAGAGGTTTTCACTTGAAACACTTTCCAGCTTGCATATGACCACTTTGAAGAGGGAAACCAAACAGACTTTTAGAACATTGTTCATGAATCAAATGTGTTCTGTTTCAAAGGGTTTTAACTCACAAATAGACCTTTCTCTGGACTGACATTTCCCACTCTAAGAAGCTAAGACAAGTAGCTTGCTCAGGAAAAGAAGGTTTAAATTATTATTATGATCAAACATGTAATGCCAAGTCTGAAAGAAAGAAAAAGCAACTTCCAAAATAGAGTCTGTTAGTGTTTCCATAAAACATGCCATGCACTATACATTGCAGGATACCAGAAAGGGAAGTCTATTAATAGGACTAAGAAAGTAATAATAGGGTCCCATGAAGGCCTGCTCATTTTTGAAAATATGAGAATGAACTCTTTGATTTATAATTTTAGAGCTGGTAAAACATTTGCCATCAGGACTTCTTATTTGTATGGATTTTTTTCTCCATTATATGGTTGTGTAGTAAGACTTTTTCATGCAAAGTGTAAAAACCATTTAAGAAAAATCCAAAGCCTCAGTTATAAAGCTTGATAAGGTAGTCCAGGAAAACTGGACCTGAGTGTGGTCAATGTGTGATTTGATTAGCTCTCCAGCTCCTGTGCTGTGGAGAGCCTGGCTACACAGATACTATCTGTGTAGAGGAAGTGTCCAAGTAAGCTTTACAAGTCATGTGAAGCAACAGGTGGGAAGGGTGTGCAACAGGTAGATTTTGAAAATAATTTTCCCAGATTTAACTGATCAGGGCCTCAAACCTCGTCCATCAGGTGGCAAGGACATTTGCTACTACAGCTTCCAAAAGCCCCATCTTGGTTTTATTTTATTTTTTTAAAATTTAATTTTTTTATTTTATGGAAAACAAGTAAAATAAAATTTCATAACAAAATAATAGGAGAATAACAACAGTTAATACATTGTGTATTATTATCTTTAGTTACTCAGAGCACAAGATAAGGGAAGGGCATAAAACATTCTCCAAATGCTATTAGCATAAACTTTTCTTTTCAGTGAACAAAGAGAAACTAGTGTGTAACTATCTTATTTTTTTCCTTTTCTCTTACTTCCTTTCCCCTTTCTCCCATCCTACTTCCTTTTTCTTTTTGAACAATTTCTTTCCATTTCACAAAGTCTATTGTACAGTTTGGACCTTAATTACTCTTTCATTTTCTCACACCAAGGAGACAATATGATTTTAAACATGAGTCTGATTTATGAGTATGGTCTCAAATTGCATTCATTTACCTATAGAAGTCTCAAGTTTATCCTTCTTTATGGCTGACTAGTATTCCACTGCATAAAAATACCACATCTTTTTTTATCCATTCCTCAGCTGATGGGCATTTGGGTGGTTTACAAGATTTAGCTATTGCAATTTGTGTTGCTATAAACATGGGTGCTCATATATTGCCGTGGTATGATGTTTTTAATTCTTCCAAAAAGATACCCAGAAGGGGAATAGCTGGATCAAATGGGACTGCTAATTTTAGATTTTGAGGAATCTCCATACTGATTTCCACAGTGCTCGCACCAGTCCACACTCCCACTGGTAGTGGAGAAAAGTTCTTTTTTCACCAGAGTTCCTCCAGCATTTGTTATTGGTTGATTTCTTGATAATAGGCATTCTTTCAGGAGTGAGATAGAATCTTGGTATTGTTTTAATTTGCATTTCTCAAATGACCAATGTGAACATTTTTTCATGTTATTTATTTGTCATTTGTATTTCTTCATCTGAGACGTGTATTCATCTCAGATGGCTATTTTTGGATTGGGTCTTTGAATTTGGGGGGCTGATTTTATTCAATTCTTTGCATGTTCTAGATATAAGTCCTTTGTTTGAGGGATAGTGGCTAAATGTTTTTCTCACTCTGTGGGTTGTCCTTTCACTCTGTGGGTGATATTTTTTGATGTGCAAATGATTTTAATAAGTTGAGATTCTGTTGTTGATTCTTTGAAGTATTTCTCATGCTATCTGGGTTTTGTTCTTGAACTCTCTGCCTACCCCTATGTCTTCAAGATTTCTACCTACTTTCTTTTCCAGAAGATTTAGTGTTTCTGTTTTAATATTTAGATCTTTGATCCATTTTGACTTTAGTTTAATGCATGGTGATAAACACGGGTCTAGTTTTAGTCTTCAGCATGTGGAAAGCCAGGTTTCCAACACCATTTATTAAAGAGGCTATCTTTCTTCCAGTGAACATGTTTGGCCTCTTTGTCAAAGATAAGGTGACTGAGTGTGTTTGGAGCTGTGTCTGCATCTTCCAATCTGTTTCACTGATCCTCAGGTCTGTTTTTCTTTTTCTTTTTCTTTTTCTGCCTGTATCATGCTGATTTTATCACAGTAGCTTTATGGTATAATTTCAAGTGATGCCCCAAATTTGCCTGGGTGGTCCAGAATTGGTTTTGCTATTCTAGGTCTTTTCTGGTTCCAAATGAATTTTAGGAATGTTTTCTCTAGTTCTGTTAGGTATGCTAATGGTATTTTAACTGGAATTGCATTAAATCTGTATATCAGCTTTTGGAGTATGGCCTTTTTCACAATGTTAGTTCTTCCTATCCAAGAACAAGAGATATTTTTCCATATCCTGGTATCCTCTTTGATCTGTAGAGTACTGTAATTTTTTTGTAGAGTACTGTAATTTTTGCTGTGCACTTTTTAAACATCCTTTGTTAGATTGATTCCTAAGCATTTCTTTTTTTTTTTTTTTTTTTGATTTTATTGTGAAGGGTGTGCTTTCCCTAATTTCTCTCAGTGATTTTATTGTTTGTGTACAGAAATACTATTGCTTTTTGAGTGCTGAATTTGTAGCCAGCTATGCTACTCCTCTAGAAGGCTTTTGGTAGAGTTTTGGGGTCTTCTAGCAGAGTATCATGTCATCCATAAATAACAATATTTTAACTTATTTTTTTCCTATCCATATTTTTTTAAAATTTTTTTCTCTTGTCTAATTGCACTGGCTAATCTTTCCAGAAGTATATTAAATAGGAGTGGTGATAGTGGACATTCTTGTCTTGTTTCTGATTTTACAGGGAAAGTTTTGGTTTTTGACCATTTAATATGATGTTAGCTATAGGTTTGTCATAGATGGCTTTTATAAGATTCAGATAAAGACCCTCTATTTCAAATTTTTTGTAGGTTTTTAAAAATATGAATGGGTGTTGGACTTTGTCAAATGCTTTTTCTGTATCTATTGAGATGATCATGTGATTTTTGTCTTTGATTCCATTAACATGGTGTATTACATTTATTGATTTGCATACATTGAGTCATCCCTGCAT